>NC_137458.1:261217224-261347376 GCF_964235325.1 Thermobia domestica | reverse complement strand
GCAAATCAGGTAAATTTGCAGAATATTAGTGTAAAGTTTTTTTTGATCGAAATTGAATTGATTCATCTGATCATAATTTACAAACATTTTGATTAAATTAATATATTTGTTAAAGAATGTAAAAAAAATGATCCTTATTGACATATATTGTGGCATATTCCAGATTTTGCTTCAGTGTGGGACAAGATCCCCGACGTAAGTAAAAGACACCCCTAGTTTTCAAAATGTAAAAGAATCTGAAACTCAAATCGGAGAAGTTGATCGTCATGCCCTTTCAAAAATGACGCATCTGGAGAAGTTGTATATCATATATTGTTAATCTTACAAAAAAATGCTCTATTTTCACGAAAAATAAGCATAATGTTTTACTCTCACCCACGTAATTTTGTTCAGAACAATGAGAGCTATGGATTGGAATCTGTCTCCTGTTTGTAGTGTTAGTCAAACGCACACCAAAGTGGCTTCATTAATACTTCTATTTTTCATAAGTTTAACAATAGTATATTAACATAAAGGTATGTTATATATACTCTCTAATGCAGTTTGGTATAAATTTATTTGACTGTATTTTATTTATTCTATAGTCACTATCTAAAAATTACTATTAAAATTTTCTCTAATTTATGTATGTTCTTATAGGTAGTTTTTGTTTGTCTCCAATCTTTGGAGAATGAGATCTCGAAAACGACAAGTGCTTGAAACGTGCCGTTTTCGCTGGGCCATTCCAACGTTTGTATAGATTGTCCTGTTCTAATGGGATATTTTAAAAAAAATAGCCGTATATTTCTTTATTAAATTTTAAAGGTGCACACTAGAAGTGTTGAAATTTTTTAACAAAAATCAAATCTTATGAGTTATGCGTTCCCGCACAACATAGTTATATACAGAGGTTGTGTGTCTCTCAGGTGTTTGTTTCATGGTCAAATTATAATGAAAAACGAAGGATAACCATTTCTCCAGTTTAACGAGGGAAGGACGCGATGTCACTCAGAGATAATTGCACCAAATTTGGTGTAGGAGTATGTAATGAGAATAGAAAAGAACGCGTGGAAGCATTCGTTTCCCAGGCGTTCGTAATCAGAAATAATGAGCCCTAAAGTTCTAAAGAAGTATGGTCTGTCAATCAGATACAAAAGGGACAGAGACTTTACTTACTGTTGCGGCCAATACAGAAGAAGTGTAATAAAGTAAAATGACAACAGAAAAGATGAGGTGAAGAGAAAATACGCCAATGCCCGCCCTCAGTCCTACCAAACGAATGCCGAGATACTAAATCATCAACTGCTCTTGGTATTACCCACCTTACCTTACCCTTGCCATTTGGAGTCTTTAACGCAGTTCTACGATCCTGTTTCTGTTCAATATAATTTGCTGCTTTCTAGTGGTGAATAGACCAAATTCAAATATTTCCTTTATCCTTTCCGTTAAGTAGTTGAGGTAATGAACACTAATGTATGTATTCAAACTGTTATTTCTTGTTATGACCGTCCACGGTCGGTCCCATTTTAAACATCAATATTCCCGAAATATATATTTAAAGTCGCCTCAGAAACACACAATAATTTAATTTTGGTGGGCGCTAGGTCGTAGACATCAAAGATCCGTACAAATGAAATCATTTAATATTGGTGGCTTCAAACAATTAATACTTACGTACTGACAGCATCTTATAGTGTGATGAAATAGAGCAAATTCATTTCGACCCCTGCCCTGGAAAACCTCTGGCGACGCTCATGATTAATCTATGTATATATTTTCTCTATTTTTTAAAATATAATTTCATTAAGCTAACCATTGATGCATACACAATTGGAAACGGCAAGGACAATGCAGGGCAGTTGACAGATTTAATATCCCGCCATTCGCCTGGTGGGACTGAGGGCGGACATTAGTGTATTTTGTGTGCGGCTCGTCTTTTCTGTTTCATTCTACATAATTTAACCTCTTGTGCATTGGTCGCCTGACAGCGAGCAAATGCTCCGTCACAACAATATCTGATTGACAGGCCATACTTCTTCAGAACTGCAGGGCCTTTATTTCTGATTCCGAACACCTGCGAAAAAGTGCTTCCATACGTTCCTTTCTTATTCCCATTACCTACTCTTACAAATTGTAAATTTGGTGCAATTATCTCTGAGTGACATCACGTTCTCCCCTTGTAAGATGAATCTTTATTGTTTGGAGTGTTTTACCCAATGAATATAATATATGACTGACATTATAATTAATTGTTTAAGTTTTGTAATGTATTTGCTTATTGCATACTGCATGCAAGAAGAAATAAAACACTGATCATATCTGAAATAGAAACTCCAACAGAAAGTAGGCTCACTCTTGCAACGGTGGAAGATTTTGAAAAAATATTCCAAAAAATCCTCTCTTTATGGTATCCCTTGCCGATTTTATAATAATAATAATAATAATAATAATAATAATAATAATAATAATAATAATAATAATAATAATAATAATAATAATAATTATTATTATTATTATTATTATTATTATTATTATTATTATTATTATTATTATTATTATTATTATTATTTATCAAGATGTCTTTCACTTGTGTTTTTCTAAGGGACATGTACGGATGTGAGGGATGACAAGGAGATTCATGGTCATATATAAACGATGTACTGTATAGAGAGCGCAGGTTCAGCTAGTCAATATATTAAAATGCTAGGTTTATATGTTTGTCAGCAATCTTTTCGACAATGAGATCTCCAAAACCCACGTGATAATAACGTGAAGTTTTCACTGGTAGATTCCAAATTTTGTGTAGATTGTCCAGTTCTCATTCAAGTTTTCAAAAGCATGTTGTTATTGTTCTCTTCAAAATTATAGGGACCGTTTTGAGTCCAGGCCAAAACTACAGTGTCAGGTAACCAGTAGAGAAATTACGTATGGATGGTTGAGACATTGCAGGCGCTTTGATTAAATCTGAATAGCAAAAACCTAATGCATGCTGACAATTTCAAATGACTCAAGAGATGAAATGAGGCGTACTCGGACGAATATGAATTTATTTTTAAAAAAAAGTATTTTCACTTGATATTTGTCACTTCTACGAATTTGCTACAAACTCACTCCAACGTCTATACATATCAATTCACTTAATTGGTGAGTCTCCTATCCATTACTTGTGTGAGTAAGGAGACATGCACAGTGGGAAGGAGACTCATGATCATAACAGAACAACGCGATGAGTAGACTGCGCAGATTTAGCTTGCTAACTCTTAAACTTGTAAGTTTAATAAAGTGGTAAATTTAAACCTATATCAGACGAGTTTTTTTTTTAGAAAAGCGCATGCTGTATGCGCCACAAATTATATCGTATGCTGCCACTATTAATTAGATTGTAAATTCTGCTCCAAAATATTGCTTATGTATCAGTTGTTATTTATGTTCTAGTATGCAGGTAGTTTGCAGACGAGACGAAGCTTCAAACTATAAGTGTCACTTATTATATTCAATCTCGAAGCATTAACTGTGTTTATTTTGAAAAAGCAAGGATAACGATGGGAAAATGTGTGTAAAACAACGGAGAGTACGTGCAAAAGTGAAAGAAAGATCTGTAGATTGAGACGACATCTTAGCTTTCACTTACAAATTTTTTCATCACTTGCAGTATGGCCGTCGTAACTATGATGCAAAAGCCAATTCAAACAGAGCAGCCGAACTTCCGGCCCTCAAAACTATCGATTCAACAATAAACTAATTCATTATATACGTTGTATTTACATTACTCCCCACTCTTCGGACATTCTCTTCCTTAGCCGAAATAGCATAATCGTGGGATGTTGCACTTAAATATTTCCTTTTGCCTCCTTCATTCCGATAGAGGTTGAAGTTTACTCAGGTAATTGGTAGTGCCACTGATCTCAAAGACCCTGACAACTACAAATTTGATCTTAACATTTTTACGTCATCATTCTCTCACCAAAGGTGCTAGTGATGGCTGAATGTGGACCTAAGTGGTACTAGGGCAGTCGCGATTCATTTTAGAAACCTCTTAAACTATTTATTCGACACAAACATAAAGTTATGAAGATGTGTTACCTCCACCTACATTTTTGTTACCCCCCTAAAATTTTCATGGTAGGTCTTGCAAATGAACTATAATGTGGTTGTATTGCGTCCCCTACATTTTTGAGCTGGTTACCGGCCTGTATAGGTGGTCTCATCATAGCACACATGGCTATAATATATTGAACTCACTGGACTACGAGGTATCATCTGAAGTTGCGAACAATCAACATGTAAGCAAACGCTGTATTCAATTGTTTCTCAGTATGCGATGTCTTGTGATGCAAGAAGGTTTTGTAGAACATGGATTATTGCTTTCTCATCAGGTTTATGCCAAATGCTCAAAATTGTAAAAACTGGACATACGAGGGGTCGCATCTTCTCGACGAAAGTTGATTTTGATCATATTATATGCTATCCGTAGCACTCCTAAGTATGCTGAGGATTCCCACAGTATTCTTTACTCACACACACAACCATACTGTAAAACATGTAAAGGTATTTAAATATTTTGTATATGTCCAGCCTGTCGACGTTCTTAAAAAGATAACAAAGAGCACAGAAAAAATAGCTGGGTAATTACAGAATAAGAGAATGCAATCATTATATACAGGGCGTCTATAAAGTCTAATCCCGGGCAATTTGCCCGGAAACGGTTGGGTAGATGGAAAAATCAGCGAACACGTATCCCATTATTTTTAGGGGCACACGATTTGAGTGAAAAAGTGTTGCCCCAGAGTTTCCTGGTGGTACCTGATGGGGTCAAACTCAAAATTATCAAATATCAAGGGGGCCATGTAGTATATCGCTGGAAAGGTATTATTAAAAGAAAGAAGATGGTACCAGTCCCCAGTCCCTGTACGAAACCTTTACAAAATGGCGGTCAGTCAAAATGTCAAAACAATATGAATTGAAGATTCTGTGGCTACCCCTAGCAACTTGAAACATTGAGTCAGATGTCAAAAGCGGACATGTGTATCATCATTTCAAACGTACAACATATCGAGGTAAAAAGTTTTGCTACAGATTCTCCTGGGTGGAGTCTCAGATGGATCAACTCAAAATTTTGAAATGGCAAGAGGAGTCAAGCAGTATATCCGTGCAAAAGTATTGTTAAAAGAAAGAAGATGGTGCCAGTCCCGACTCCCTATACGAACCCTGAGCAAAATGGCGATTGGACAAAATGTCAATATAGTTTCGATTTAGATGTCTGTAGCAACTCATAGAAATCTAAAACAGGAAATCAGTTGTTTGCGTTGCGTTGATTTTGAGTTTAAGTCCCGTTCAGCAGCAAGGCTATATGAGACGTGGGTCTACTGATTAAAATGGAATCTGAACCACATGAGCTCCCGCCGGGAATTAAACCCGGAAATCAGATTTCAAAGGAGACAAACACATTTCTCATCTTAAAAGTACAATACTTCTTGTGAAAAAAGGCCCCAGGGCGTGCCTTACTATCCTAAATGGTGATCAAATAAATTATTTTAAATAGAAAGGTATGTGAACTGCTGTATCGTTCGAAATATCTCAATCAGGTAGGTAAAATCCTGTACGCTGTGTTTGTGTCGTTTGAGCATGTGTAGATGCAGAAGTCATTCTATACATCTCCGTACACATCTCCGTACACCAAATTCCGAATACAATTACATGGTGTAATACTGGATTGAACTTTATCTTAATAAATGCTTAAATTGCGCACCATTCACTTCCCGACCATAATAAATGTACGAAATTCAAGTTCCTGACATGTGTGCTGTAACGTAAGTGGTGGTATCTCCCGACAAGTTGTAGTAATTCGGTTTCTTAATTCCGGTAATGAAATTGGTTACGTTCTGTAAATTACAGTTTTCAGGTGTTCCCATAAGAAAAAGTAATTTAGAGTAAATCTGGGGATCGAGCTGGCCACCTAATTGCTCCTCCCCTACCAATCCATCTGTTGGGGAATCTGTGAACCAGACAATGACGCACAGTGCAATCATAATGTGCAGGACAGCCATCCTGTTGAAATATAATTCCTTCTGCATCAAATTCTGGCTTTCCCTTTTCAGTTATAGCAGTTTCAATAACCGTTGTAATTTTTTTTATAAGCCTCCACTTCCCCCTGCCTTGGCCGATTTCTTACGGTCTTATTATAGGGCAGTCGCAACTTGCCTCTGCCTTTTTTTTTCTCTCTCATATACTCTTTTATTTCAGTTTTTCTCTCTCTGCTATTCGGCTTTCGTCCTTGACAGATTTGAGGTGAGGCTCTGTTTTATGGCATGGTACCTAATTATATAAACCATGCCTTATTTTCTTCTTTTTTTTAAAATTACTATTTATATTTATTACAATTATTATTATTATTATTTTTACAAAAGTACATACACAGATGATCACAGACATAAAACCTGAAAAGAGACAGAGCTGAAAAGATACTAAAAATAAAAAATGATTAATATAATATATAAAAGTGATAGTTATGATAGTAAAAACACAAAAATTTCCTTCTCGTTTATTAGGAAATCGGTACTCCAGACTTCCTAAAAGTTTTTCTTCTTGTTTGTTAGGAAATCGGTACTCCAGATTTCCCCAAAAATTTCTCATATTAACTTATCTTTATTGTTTATTTACTTTTTTTTATCTAGATTTGAATTTTGCCTCTTGACAGAACACAAACACTACACATTCTGCACTACAACACTACACTAACACTAAAACACTAAGCAGATAAAGTGCTCTTGGCTTCCTCAGAGCTGATTGTTTTATTTGATATCAAATCTATTTAATTTTATTTTTATTTTTAGTGTATCACACAAAATTTATCTTCTTCTTCTTTCTTCTCGTCTTTCTTGCCAAAGGTTTTCCAAAACATGCCTTGCCAGAGTACTAAATTTTTCTAGTTTATGTTCTTCTTCTATGATCGCTTTTATGCTATTTTCTTTCAGTTCATTCCTTATTTCTTTTATTGTATTGTTTGTTATATATCTGTCCAAAGACCAGAAAATATGTTCCGGAGTGTGAAGATCATTGTAATGAAAGAGTCTACTAGATTTAAGGGCAGATCTAAATATCTTCTTCCGGTTAAAGTGCCATCAATGAATAGAGGTATGATACGGTTTCCCAAGTTCCCGCCCAAACATTTACTTTCTGTGGTTCTTGGCTATGTTGTTCTCTTAAAATATGGGGGTTTAAATCTCTCCAGTGACGCACATTTTGAGTGTTAACACGTCCAGTAAGAATGAATGTGTTTTCGTCGCTGAAAAAAATGTTGTGTACAAACTGATTATTTGCAGCAATTTGTGAAGTCATTATTCACAAAACTCAAGACAACTATCAAAGTCATTCTCACTGATCTCATTAGCAACGTTAATTTTACATAAATGAAACGAATGTCTTCTCAGGATATTGCCGATAGTGGGTTTGGAAATGCCCAAGGAGGCACTCATTTCCCTCAAGAATTGCTGGGGTGTTTTAATAGCGTCCCCAAGAGCTTCCAACACTGTGCCTTCATCCTTTTGAGGTTGATCAACGCGTGGCCGATCTTTTACACTTTGTGTTTCGCGAAAGTGCTGTACTAAATCGGATACGTACTTGTGATTGATTGGTCGGTCTGGAAAAAATTAATTAAAACTGATAGAGGTCGCTCTGCAGTTTCGACCACATTCCTATAAAGGAAGAGTATTTCCACTTTGTTTTCCGCAGAGCGTCCCATCGTATGGACGGTAAATGCAAAAACAAACGCGAAATGACATAAGAAATGAAAGTGTAAATAATTCAATTTTGTTGCTTTACACTAAGGTAAAAACACACCTATTAACTCGTACAGGCAATGCTTTACTGTCGCAGCTGTTGATGCTGCTGAATAAACGAGACAGTGTGGCAACACAGGCGAAAAAGCAAACTTTCTTCCGCACGAAGCACAGTAAAGCATTTTCAGTACCTGCGTGTACGGAGTGTTGGTACAGAAAGAGTGTTCAGAGGTGCCAGTAACCTTGAGAACTACTTCCGCCAAGTCCCATTGTAGTTCTGATTTCAGAATACAGGATTCTCCTCCTCCTTCGTATTCTTCTCATTATTATTATTATTATTATTATTATTATTATTATTATTATTATTATTATTATTATTATTATTATTGGAGATTCCTGACAACGACAGTACCCTTTTCAAAGCCTGGTGTCATACTATTTCTATCTGCTAGTAATTCTTCGAATATTTCTATAGTAAACCTACAGTATATCGTACTCCAATTTGTCTAACAGAGTTGAGTTCAATACTTCGAACATCAATTTCGAATAATTTGAAATGCTATGTGTCTGGTACGTAGTGATTTTGCACTCATTACTAGCAAAATGTTCGTTCTAGAACAATACCTTTTATTTAGGTCTTTCGCACGACATATAATATGATACACCTGTCTATTTGAAACGTTTGATATGAAACCCGTTTCATATCCTAAGGGGAACCACAGGGTTATTTATTTTATCTTGATATGTTGCACTTTTGAAATGATGCGACACGTGTTGTTCACTTTTGATATTTGATTATCTGTTTCATATTGGTAGGGTCCACAGAATCTTCAATGAAACTGTGTTGAAATTTTGACTGATAGCCATTTTGCATAGTGTTCGTGTGGGGACTCAGGACTGGTACCATCTTTGTTTTAACAATACCTTTCCAACGATATACTACTTGACCCCTCTTGCCATTTGAAAATTTTGAGTTGGACCCCATATGGGACCCCGAAGGGAACTTAAATCGTGTGCCCCTGAAAATAATGGGGAACGTGTTCTCTAATTGTTCCATGTACTCAATCACTTCGGAACAAATAACCCGGGGTCAGACTTTATAAATGCCCTGTATATACCGTATATATATTCCATAACTTTCTATAAGCTATCCTTAAATATCCAATTTTACTGGAAGAGAGTTCATTTATCATAAGGTCTGTGATATTAAATGATAATGTGACTTTATTACCTTTTGAAGACAATTTTAGGTCACATAAACCAAAGTGTTCAATTTAAATTATATATTTTATAACAAAGATGTCCAAAAATTATAAGTCACTTGAAACAAGTAACAATACAAAATTAGTCATAAAAATGAACACAGTGCGTGTATATTTAAAATACAATCGGAACATAAATGCTATGTAACTGAATATCAGGGCATACTACGTTTAACTCAATATACTTGGCTTGCAAACACTTTTTTGTGTACAACTAACTTAGAGCCACACATTGGTCTTTTTCTACCTTACTCAACAATATCGGTAGTTAGCCACAATAAGATCACTTGTATTAAAATTAAAATATATTTTCCTGATTTGCAGTGATTTATTACAACCATAAAATGTAAACTTTTTCGGGTTTAATGACTAGATCAAAAGTGGCGCTAGCCATTCCTATTCCCTTCAGTTCAAAAAATAGTACCATTAATGGCCACACTGAGCGCTACTGGAAAACAATTCTTTTCTGAATGACGTATTAAATACGTTGACATGTATTCTCTTTTACAAGTAGGCTACTTTTTTGCAACTCATTACGTTACTCACAGTTTGAACATGTAACGGTACTTAACAATATAAAAATACTTCAAAATACGTACATATTTTTATCGGAAAATATAAAAATGAATATATTTCATACAAATTGAAACTTTAATCACAGACAACAAAGAAAATAATTATTAAGACAAAAATCCAGCCAACACATTCAATGCTATATTCGAATGTTTTTCGATTCAGGTGTGCAGTTTCAGAAAATCAGTAACCAAGTAACTTATGTACATACCACTAGTAAATCTAATTATTACTGGGATGCAAAATCATGGAGATACGTTCATATCCTAACATGATCGACCAAATTTATGAAATGAATGCAAAGCAGAAGTTGGTGCTTCAAAAGGGATAACGATACACAATAGATGACAGTAACCAAGCAAACATATCGCGTCTTAACTATGCTTTCATAAACCTTAAGTTCAGCAGATTATAAACGAAACTAAAGTGGAAATATCTATGGACATTTTCTGAGTTTAATTTTAGTCAATAATTCAAAAACATTTTGCAGTGCTTTATGTGAAAATAGTAACTATTCGTGATGAAATGGTTTCAGACTTGCTTCTAATATCACACATACACATATTACTTACAAGAATTAGTTCTTGAAGCATCTACGCTAGTGACGATAACGTATTAGATCAATAATTTTATTATAACGTTATATTACTATTTTTTGTTGTTGATACTTTAATAAACCTCACCTATAATTACTCCTATTTCATTATCATCGTTCACTCTTAACTGATAATAACAAATATATCTTATTTTCATGATTTTTTACTTCTACACTTGATACATATTCATTTGTGTTAGGGGCCGCGGTGGCTCAGTGGTAGAGCGTTCACCTCTGGTGCTAGGGGTTCCGTGTTCGATCCCAGCCCCCGCCAAGTGAACTTTGTGGTGGACAAACACCGTGTGCGTGGGTTTTCTCGGGGTTCTCCCGTTTCCTCCCACTTTTTTCATTCCACCATTTCACTCATCTCTCATCATCACCGTCTCCTTTAGCCTAACCGGCATAACCGTGGGACGTAAAACTTAAAGATTTCATTTCATTTTTTTCATTTGTGTTATTTCACTGCCTAAAATTAGTACCGTCCAACTTGTAAGTGTTGCACACTAAATACTATTCAGAAATAACGTAAACGAATGAAGCTGGTTCCTGTCTCGAACTGCCACTGTAATAAAACCATACTGTATTATATAAATAAACTTTAAGAGTGGGATTCGGGGCGGAGACCCTTATTAAATACTTATTTCAGATACATCAAAACTACCAAAAAAAAAAAAAAACAGATATATACATCCTGTCTATTCAAGAGTGATACAAAAGAGGATACTTACTCTCATAAAATATGAATTTCACTTAGCAGAAAATGCTCTCTTACTGCCTTAGAAAATGTTCCTTAAGAGAGGAGCTGCATTAATAGGTGCAGATTGACTTAAGAAGAGCTGAGTATAACAAGAAAGTTAGTACATGTACCATAAAAGCAAGAACCATATGAACATGCACCATCTACCATATAAAACACAAATTTATTTAAAAACACAATCCAACTTTTGCTAGGTGGCCACTGGAAAGCACGAGTTCCTATTTAACCTTTTCAGGGCAGAAGCGCAACAGGGAGGCCGGATTGACAGTTAGTGAGTGTGTCCGTAGGGAGTAGGCGCGTCAAGGTTGGTGAATATAGGTTTAAACGAGGGTAGTGCGAAAACACTTTATATGTCACAAAAATATGTGTCCTGCGTGTGCAACACTTATGCAATATTTCTATGACCACGTTGTACAGTACCTTTACATAGCACTTCTCTTCATGTCTTCCTTATAAAGTATTAAGTGGTAAAGAGCACACTTTCCATTTCGATTTCTACCTTAGGTAAGATCCCGATATACAGTATTTGCATTACTTGTAAATCATATTTCATCCGTAGTTTTACTATATCCCATAAAATGGAATAGCTTGCAAAATTTGCCCTGTTTCACCACATTTGGTTCAGATTCATTCCCATTTCATTCGTGTTTAGCCTACATTTCCGTTTAGCCTCAATTACTGCAGTGTACACGCCCTACGTTAATTAATAAGACAGTGGGTTCGAAACAATTCCAGATTGTGCTCTATTTCTAATTTATCTATTAGCACATAATTACTCGTATAGCTCAGAATTTTACTTAGTTTTCCTCGCTAATTAATCACCCAACACAGATTACCTTTATTATCTTTTTGTTACTCTTATGCTGATTTTCTTCTGATTCGGTTTATTTCTCCCTAAATTTTGCATTTCTGGGCAATTAACACTGCAGTGGTCGCGCTTTTCAAATTACGTGTTTGGTCGCGCGGATCACTATTGTAGATGGCTGTTCAAGATCAAGCATCCTACCAACTCCTAGCAGCAACACAAAATATACCCCTGGATCACAATAGTGATCCGCGCGACCTCTGCAGTGTTAACCCTTTTCTTCATTTAATTTAGTGAACGTATGTAATAAATGGAAAAATATAGTTTCAAGATATGGAATGTAGCGTAAATCAAGCAACTCGCGTTAATGAAAGAAATCGAACAGTACCGAAACTAGACTTCCCTGCTCACTCATTTCACTCATATATAGAAGTGTCCATTTTTGTACCCATCTTTTTTTATGTCTTGACGACACTATTGATATTAAATTGCATTGCGTAATCATTGCATATACCTTCCACACAGAAAAACACCTAAGAAATTATTCTACAATGCATTATAAAGAAAGATACCAGTACATATGATCAACTCGCAAAGCAAAACAGTTGTACTTAGTGAAATATCTATTGTCTTTTACTTTTTTTCTTAATGTAATAATACTTATTTGCTTATTTAGACTTTAATATTCATCATTAGATCGAGGCATATGATGCGTGTCAAAAGGTTAATTTGGCACTAGAACCAAATGAAGACTCGAACCCGAATTTCACACTCCAAGGACAAGAATAACGATCTATCTATACATTGTCAAACACATATAGTACTATAAATTAGGGGTCTCCAAACTTTTCAGCCTAAAGGCACACTGAATTCTTCACAAGTCCCAGGGACAAAGACCTAGCTATCTTATATACTAGCATACTGTAGCTCTTGTGCCATCTAGTGTGAAACGGCGGAAGTACATAAAACATCAATTAAGCTTGGTTAGTCGAAGTACATAACGCCATCTTGTAGTAAGTAGCAGAACTAAAGCAGTTTCAGAGATATTCTGCTGCGTAATTGCTTATCTGGAAGATTCGGGTACTTTTGAATATCCTCGAATTTGTTGTATTCACGAAAATGCGTGGCATTAAATGAAAGACAACAATGAGAGATATGTGGCATTAAAACATCTTGTTATTATTTTGTATGATTTACTTACTAAATTTTACAATTTAATCAAAATAAATTGTTTCAGGTCGTAGTTTGGAAACATTTGTTTTATATCATGATGATCGGTTTACAACGAATTGTTGGAGAACACAAAATAAAAAGAGCATTTTGGATCTATTTTCCTACCAGGCAACCAAGAAAGCTCGTGCGTTTTTTTTTTACACCTGCTGCTACTTTTCGTGAGGGTAGTACTCATTTCTGCCACCAGAGATGCCTGTAGGAGACAGATTCTGAAAACTGAGCCATTGGCACGACGGCTAAGATAGATAACAGGTCGCATTCGAAAGTTCGAGATCAAGTATTCGCATTGAAACATGCCTGTCTTGAAAGCAGTAATCAGGGCTTCCTATTGTATGATTTCAAGTTGAGCACAAAAGGTGCGGAAGCATCAAGAAAAATACGTTCATCGTTGGGAGACGATACAATTAGTGAACGGACAGGTCAAAAGTGGTTTTGTTAATATCTAATAACACAATTACGTTGTTCGATCTGTTTATTCTTAATTTGTACCTTTACATTATCCTTGGTTCATTAAATTATTCGTATTAAATAATCTAGTTATCTTTCTTGGATCACAATCTAAATCTTAAATCTGCTTACGTAACATTTGACAACTTCACAGTAATCTTATTTTGACTTGACTTGACTTCTTCACTCTTAAGAGTGTTGGAAAAAAGGGCACCAGGATATAACCAGTATGTGCCATAAATGCTGAAAAGAATATAGTTGAGTTAAATGATTTCTTCAGTAAGAATTGGGGAAATCAATCATCATTGGAGTACCTTCTTTTTTTAAAGTATTTTCAGTTTTTTTTAATTGTGTTAATGCCTTGATTGGTATTCGTTGATTTGTTGCTAAAATGTAGTTATCTGAAAAAGGAGCACATCCAAAATGAACATAAAGCTGATTTAAAAAATTGTGATCTAATCCATTCGAAAAGTTTACTTTTAAATAGAAAATAATTCATGGTTCCGATGCCTCTATCACTCCAGACTTATATGTAGGTTTTTCTTAATTTGCAATACTTTTAAAGGAGTTAAAGCAGTTCCAAAAAGTAGACGAAAATAATTGATAATATCTTGACGAGTCCAGAATTTTATGTGAGACTTTAAATAAATCTTGTAACGGTGAAGAAGTGAGTATAGACCAATAAAATTTTTCTAGTAGGGTATATTCAGCATCATACCATATAAGTAATTCATTAATATGAAATTCATTTACGTTGTGAAGGAAATTCCGTGATGACTTTTATTGTTTGTTGGAATTTCTGTTATACATGATTGCTTGGTCTAATAATCAGTAATATTTCTGCTTACTTCAATATTTACATGTGACTTTGGAAATAAAAATTAATATGATAATTATTTTCTGACATTGATTGATTAAGATGTTTAATATTTAGAAGTAACCATGCTGTTCTTTTAAATACAATTAGTCGATTGTACTTACATAATAACACTCAACGAGTCTGAACATTTCACAGATTTTTTTTTTAATCTGTAAGAAAGAACATAGGTTGTTAAACATATCAGATTTAATTTGTTTACTATCTGACATAATAAACATAAATGCTGACATAAATGCTGAAATAATTATTTTTCTGATCCCTTCTTTTACCTTTTGTTGATGTTGTGGGTTAATTATTGAAGTTGTCATAGACTCTTTATCCTTTCCGGATAATTGTATAGCAGCTGTTTCCGGATGCTCTAATTCAAGAGGATTCTTTCTATCTATACCCTTCGAATCTTCAATGGCGAAGTTTTGCTTTCCTGAACATTCCGGGATCGAATAACTCACTTTTCTCCGTAGCATGTATGAATTATCTTTATGTGGAAGAAAGTTATCAGCTTTTTTATATGTCTTATCTTTTTCATTTGGATGCATTTTTATCTTATTAGACTCATCTTTTGTTGAAGAGGTAGAGTTAAATTTTGTATTTTTATTTTGAAATTTCCCCTTAACTAGTTCTGAAGTCGATTGAGAAGAGTTCCATGAAAACAATTCCACTTGACTTTTGCGTCTCTTCTCCGGTGGAGAGCTAGGATGGTCTCTTGTCACATGAATTCCTGGGGTTATTTGTTTCGGAGTAGGAGTTACCAAAGGAGGCATTTGTTCTATATTGAACAAAGATGCATAAGTTGTATGACTCATATTTGAATTATACCCCTCTGTTGATCAGAGGTTCACGATAGAGTGATATTGATTAGTATTTGAATTGATGTTGAATGAATTCTTCTTTTTCAAAATAGCATTCGCTTCATTAAAAGGAATTTTTTCTTTCGCCATAATTTCAATAGTTTGCCTTGTCTAATTCTCTCCGGACAATCTTGAAAATCAGCAGGATAATTTCCACTACAATTAATACAATGAAGAGGGTTATTACATGTATCTGACGGATGCGGAGCACCACATTTTAAACATAAAATTTTATTAGATCTACAATTATTCTTACGATGTCCAAATTTATTGCAACCTGAGATACATTGTCGAATAGCCGGTATATATGTGTAAACCGAGCGCTTAATATAATATAATTTAATATCATTAGGAAGTTGCTGAGAGTCGAATGTCAAGATTACTGTGGAAGTGGGTTGTAGTTCACCCATTGAAGTTCTTTTGAACATACGTCTGGCTGACGTAACTGTAAAATAACACTTAATATCATTTAATAAGTCCGACATTTCTATATTTGTTTCTATACCATGTATTACACCCATCGTGTAAATGAGATGATTCGGGATAAATGCTAGCCAGTTATTTTGAGTTAGTATTTCATGATCTAAGAAGGAATTGGCTTGCTCGCCCGAACGAAATTTTATTTTCAGTAAGTTCCGACCATTTTTGTCCACACTTTGAATACCTGGAATGCCTGCAAGATACAATTTTCTACTAATTGCCATAATGTGTTTTTTCCCTAATTCTTCCGAATTAGATTTGACGAAGACTTAATATGGGGCAAAATGATGCAAACCATATTTGGCTTTACCTATGGTAGTGGCATTATTAATATCTTCAAAACTCTTGAAAGTAGCATTTTTATTCTGGAGACCGTCTACGGAAGAACAGCTTGTTTATTTTGATTGAGTATTATTAGTATTCAATGCCTGATCATATACTTGCGATGTAATCATGGTATCATGTTCATTTAGAACATTCGATTCTGTATCTTCTATTTCAATCTCATTGATCATTATGTATTTATCCAGTTTTACATAACAAAAACATGATAAACCATAAAAGATATGTTGAAACTCAACACACAAATTAGAATGAAAGAACTGTAACAGTCAAAACACAAAGGAAAATACTATTTTATGAAGAGAAAATGGAATGATCTCACCAAAAAGAGAATCTGGAATGTTCCAGAAATGTTCACCAAACTGTCTGCACTCTATTATTGTCTGTGCAATAATTCATAATTCTTTTCTAGTAATACTAGAATTGAGAACAAAATGTTACACTGTAATTAAATTGTTGTTAGTAGATTTACACGTTTAACCATCAGACAAACACAACATATATCGAACGTATCCAAGTACATCCAACTTTCGCCATCTTCCATGACGCCATCCCAGCCTACCATTCTGCACTCAATCTTATTTTGATCATCAATCTATCTGTTTCTTTTCACATGCTATAAACTCATTAACTACGTAACAGTATGTATTACCTTTGAAATCACTTTGTGCCGCTCATATCCATCCAACATTCTCCCTTATTTACAAAATCAGAACTATAACAAAACAAATTAAATAACACATTTTTTAAAATTTTCATTCTATCAACTACAACTAGACTCGCTATATTGTCAATCAACGAAGTTCTTCCTCTTATTCTGTTGATTCAATCTAGTCATCAAAAAATTAATCTCCGCCTGCATATTATTTTGGTTTTCTATGAGCTTGGAAACAATTTGATCTCGATCTTGCATTTGCTCAGGCATTGTGATGATCTTCTGCGCTGCCTGATCTCTATTCTCATCTACCGGTTTCGGCCAAGTACCACTCTTAGCATTCCATCGTTCACTTCTTTTTATTCGGTTGACAAACCACTTTGCAAATACTTGATTAAATCATTTTGGTTGTGTAACTTGAGAAGTTTCAATTGTTCCTATGAATGGGTTACTCGCTTGTTTTCCTTCCACGGAATCAGAAGTAGACAATTGCTCACATCATACATTTGACTCATCTGTGTCTTCCTTGTACTTTGTCTTTTCCTTGTCCCTCTGATCATAAAATAAATTGTTGGACAAACCATTGTCTGCGTCAGTACCGGATAATTATATCTCGTCTTCCTTTCCACACGATATGTGATTTAACTTCATTAATCTAGCCAAATTGAGTAATTCCTCCTTTTCTGGTGAGCTGACGGTATTCTCCTGTGACGGCATATCATCTACTAAGAGGGTCTGCTGTTTATACTTCTGAGATACAAAAGTATCATATTGACAGACTAAAGCAAAGTGATTTTTCCTTCCACATTTGAGACATATCTTACCCCAAGCAGGACATGCTCCTTTCTTGTGTTTTAACTTGCAGTACACACAACATGATATAAGCTTTGGAGATATTCTAGGTGAAGATGAATCATAATTGGATGCCTGTCTTTTTGTAGATCTGGGAAAACGATACTTTGAAGAATGATCTGGATTTACTTCGTTGTCCACTCCAGGTTTAAATAAACGCAACTGCTGTTTCGTGCTCTTCATCAATAACGCAATTTCAGTAGCATTTTGAAATGTCAAATCTCTTGTTTTCAACTTTTACGCCTAATCGCTTCATCTGCTACACCAAATACAAACTGCTCTCGTAAGTACTCTTCTAAACAACATGTATAATCACAGTACGAGGATTGCTTTTAAGATCTAGCACAAAACTGGTCATCGATTGGTATTGTTTTTGTTTCATAGTGTGAAACTGATATAATTCTGTAATCACATGTACTTTATTGGCATAGTATATTTTCATTGCTTCCTTTATTTCGGTGTAAAATTTCTCTAAAGATGCTGCCGGCCAACAGATATTGCTAAGCTCTTCATACCTGTAACAGTAAACAAAGTGGACAATTTTCCCTCCTCCGGGATTTGTGCTGCTATGCATACATACAACAGGTGTCAGATCTTTTCGATCAGTGATGAAACACTTGAAGACAAACTTCGATCGGACAGAATAAACTCTCTATTTGGACCATCGCAAGACAGTGATTGAAGAGGATTCAAGTCAAAGGTGTCAACAACTCCCTCCACGATTTGGAGTAAGCCATGAAACCATTCGTGTGCACTTCCATGAGTTTGGAAAATCGTGGAAACTGAGTAAGTGGATCCCTCACGTGCTGACTGCTGCGAACCGTTTACAACGACTGAATATTTGCTCTTTCTTGCTCTAGGAACAATAACTGTCAAATTGTGGACCGGATTTTGAAGTGTGATGAAACGTGGGTTATGTACGATGACAAAAAACGCTCGTATCATTGGCTATCGTCAAATGACTCCATTCCTTTAAGAACAAAACATAGTCTTCATAAGCGGAAGGTGATGCTGTATATGTGGTGGACTACTGCTGGGATTCTGCATTATGAGTTCTTGGAAACAGGTAAAACCATAACCAAAGAGGTGTACTCAGCACAATTGCAAAAAGTAGCCGAACAGGTTGCAAAAAGCAACCTGCAATAATGAATAGGATGGGGTTCTTGTCCACCAAGACAACGCTAGATCTCATACTGTAAAGATGACCCTGGAGGTGATTTCTTCTCTCGGCTGGGAACTTATGCCACATCCAGCTTATTCACTAAGCATTTGCTCCATCAAACTACCATCTCTTTTTGTCTGGAAAATCATATGAGCAGTCGACAATTCAAAACTCGATAAGAGGTTGAAAATGCAGTGGCACAGTTTTTTGAGTCCAACACAAAGATTTCCACAAAATGCATCTCCAGGCTTATAAAGCGATGGGAGAAGTTTGTAGAAGCGGATGGTGGATATTTTGCGGAATAAACATAAGGTGAATGCACTTTTTTGGAACTTGTCCCTTTTGTACTGAAATCGCACGAACGTTCTTGGTTACCAGGTATCTCAAGTGTGAGGCGATGATTTATTGAATGTATAAAAAATTACACTTGTCGGTCCGTTTTATATCCTGCCTTTCTTTTCTTCTTTGTTTTATGTTTTAGGCCAATTTGGACTGAACTTCAAACACTTGAAAATAATTGTCATATTGTAATGGTACTAAAGTCCATATCTTGTAGAATGAAGTTGATAATTAAGTGTTTATAGAAAATATTTTCAGAGTTGGAGGTTAAACTTCTATTGAAGTATATTATGATCGCCAGGTATAATCTTTTTGTTACCCATAGTGTAAAGAAAAACATTAATAAATTATGCATTATTTTTTTATACTTTAATTTCCTTGATGGCTAAAATTAGTTTGGCAGCCATTTGTCTTGGCTAATGAGGTAAGTTTAAAAGCGCAAACTTTTCCGAGAAAGTAAATGTTGAGAGGAAAATGAGTACATTTTTATAACGTTATTCAATGTTTTGGTTTATTTATCTATGTTCTAGCTTCTTTACTTCTTATGTTCTTGTTCATATGTTTCACCTTTTTAATTGCAGCGTACACTTCGATCAGACAGTTTTTATACATTTTAGTCAAACATGGATCCAAGGTTCCCATTGTTATTTTCCATATCTCTTGTGAGTGTACTATTTTGTGGAAGGGAAAAATAACATAGGTAATTCAGTAACTCTTATGTTTTGTTAACTGCGAAATACACTTAGTTGTAGAATTAAACTACACATAGCAACTTTTTTCTTTTTGTTTTTATGCGTAAAAACAAACAATTGTAATCACGAAATAAACAACGATTTAAACACAAAATTAACATTTCACATCAGAAATATATTAGTATGTAATAAAATCTAAAATAAATTATTTTCAGTTCATTTACTCTGATTACGAGTTACATCTTACGTTAGTTTTGTAAGCAATCTTCATATACAACTCTATTATGCTTCTTAGTATTTCTCTTTCCTGTACAGATCAACATCAACATATCTTATTTGGTTGTTTCTCCTCAGTCTGTTTTGTGGGTTTTATTGCCTGTGATTTCTTCCGTTTCTATAAGGTAGTCTTACTGTTTACCAAGCAAAACTAAAGAAGTTGGGGTGGTTCAATGCTTTTCTCGCTTCTCAAATGACAACAAAGCAACATAATTACCATATACCATGCTTAAGATACTTCCTACCCAAGTTTCCGCAAAGCTAGTCACTACTTCACTTCTGAATTCCTTCATCCTTTCCTAGTCTGTCCTAACTTCCCCGTAGGTCTGCATTCCTAAGGAATGCTGAAGTATCGATCTAAAGTTCCTGTTTGGTTGTCTACAAGGAAGACATAACTTGCCGGCCTACGTGTCTTCCGTATTTATGATTTAATACTGCATTTAGTTTTTCTTGCTTAAACGTCAAAATTTCTACCGGGTTTGGTGCCCGCTTGTATGGTCAATCCCCGGACACGTTTTGCAAAAGATCAAACTGACGTTGGGCTTCATGACGTATGTGGAGGTGCAAGTTTGGACACCATCGTCCCATGTTCGGATTAGGAGGAGGATAGAGGCGTAATTCCAACTAAACCCCGGAAACGAATGATGAACAAAATCAGGAGGATGAGGAACGATCGGGGTCTTGACGATTAGTGCATGAAGGAAACAACGCACGCTCAAGGATCCTTCCTACGATGGAACTACATCAAGTTCAAAAGGTAAATCACCGCAGAAACAATCAGGAACGAACACACCAAAAGTCTCTCTAAATTTGTTAAAGTCAAATCTTGCCTTAACCTTTTCCTTAACGTTTGCCGTGACAATTACTTAAAACCAATTCGAATTGCATTTTATTTCTTGAAATTAGTAAGTTCAAGCTACATCTCAGAGTTATGAAGAAAATAGTAATTTATAAGTATTTCAACTTATGATTACAGCCTGTCTATCATAAAAATTTCAGCTAAATAAGGATATTACCCTTTCTCCTATCCGAAGATTCCTAATGTTTCCTAATGTTTCCTAATGTTTCATGGTGGAAAGATGCTGTTGTTTGATCTCTGTTGTGCCTTCCGTTTAATTTAAGTTGGCTTGAAACTTCAACTTATTACGAGAAATTGTGTCTATATATAGTGTTGCTTTTATTGTAGTTTATATTATTTGGTGTATTGTTCTGAATTGGTTTTGCATGCCTCTGTTTATTTATTGTCTTGTTTTAATTATTTATGTTGCGACATTTTGCTCCGAATTGTGAATTATATGATGATTTGTGTGACAATTTAGATTTGACCGAATATTTTGAACCCATACCGTCTCCAAGAAAAAGTGGATATTAGGGTCTCTTTTAAAAGGGCCAGGGTCCTACAGGTTCGATACTGTTTCTAAACAACCTGATTTCCCGGATATGACCTACGATCAATGTAAAAATAAGTTCAAGGACGCGTTCAACAATGTGCTGTTGCCTCAGCTTATCGAACACGAGATGAGGAGTAGGGAACAGGCATCCAACGAGTCTGTTCTTTCCTATGTATACGCGAAGCGTAACCGATTCTCAGAAGAGACAAGGATGCTCCCGTTCAAAATCAAGTGCAGTTGATCATTGACGGGTTAATTCCTGAATACATGAAAGTAGCAATAAAGAAGAAATATGATTCTGTAGAACAATTAGTGAGGGATTTGCTTGATGAAGAAAAAGCTCGAGTTTTATTAGAAAGGAAATCAATAGAAAAGTTGATGAAGCAGAATCCTTTCCTTTCATATTCTGTTCCTCAGCTTAATCCTCCAGATAATGTTGGAATTCAGCCTGATGCAGTTGTGCAGAATCAGCAAGCTCAGGTTTCCGCACGGACTTTGCCCGATGCTGCCTCAGCTCCGAAGGCGGCAACTGATGACTTTAAAGAACAGCTGTCAGCTATTCAAAAGCAACTGACACAGCTTTCTTTGCAAGGCCAGTCTGCTAACAAAAGTAATAGCTCACGTAATAATTTTCGCCGTAATGGCAATAATAATAGTAACCGAGGTAGACGTAATTTTCAACAGCGTCAAAACAATACTCAGCAGCGGCCTTCACGTGGGAATCAGGATAATAATAGTAATCAATCCAACAGGCGTACTGTTATATCTTATAAGTGTGGTAAGGAAGATCACCTTGCTGCACATTGTTTGAGTGCTTTAAACTGATTGGAAGGGTTGATGAAAAATGGTCATCGACTCTCAAGCGTTTCAAGTCCCTCTGCAGATTGATAAGGCTCTTCCCCATGTTTTGATACAGTTAAATGGTAGGGAAGGCTCCATCCTCTTAGATAGCGGATCGCAAGTCTCGTATCTCTGCACAGATGCTTCCATGTAAAGCTAAAATTTTGCCTACTAATAGCGTTCTGAGAGGGGTTACACGGAAGACGTTACCTGTTAACAAGATAGCTTTAGTTCGATTCCGGCTTGGGTCGGAAGTATTTTGCCATCCTTTTAGAGTAGTTTCTAGTTACCCCATCCCACTCTTTTGGGCCAAGATTTTCTACTTCCGGATGAGGCAGATATAGATAAAAAAGTTGTACGTTGGAAATTACTAGATTTGGGAGAATCCCGCCCGCTACCTTACCGTACTCTGAGAGTGTTAACATGATTCCCTCTGATTTAGCTACTCTTGTTACTCCTGTTTTTAAGGTAGCGGCATCTACTTGGTTGCCCCCCCGCGCTAAAATTTGTGTACCTGTGCGAAAGTTTTTCTGATTTAATTGGATCCAGAGATTGGCTGCTATCCACGACTTTTGTTTCAGGGGTGGCTAACCTATTTGTGCAGGAGTGCAGAGTTGGTAAAGTTAATTCTCTTATTTGGATTTCTAACCCCACCAATCGAGGATACTTACTGTGGAAAAACAAAATTTTAGGGCAGGCAGTGGACAAACGAACTGAATTTTTCTGCACTAACGTAACGCTTAGTCATGGTCCTCAGACAGCTGAGAACCCTAAATTTGATTGTAAACGTGTTGATGTGAATCCTGCGCTTTCTGAAGCAGAAAAACAGCAATTTTATGACCTCATCTCGGAATTTAAGGATGTTTTTAATTGGTCCCCTCAGGATTTTTCTCAGGCTCGGGATTATGAACACGATATTCTACTTAAAGACCCCCAACCCGTGAACGTTAAGCCGTATGTAATTCCGTACCATCTCCGGGATGCTGTTAACGAGCAGATAGAGTTATTGTTAAAACAAGACTCCATTCGACCTTGTCGATCCCCATGGAATTCGCCAATTACATTGGCGCGTAAGAAGAATGGTTCATTTCGATTTATTGTGGACCTCAGATCTGTGAATTCCCACGTTATCGCCCCCACCTTTCCGGTCCCGGCGATGCAAGATATTCTGGAGCGCTCTAGTGGTCACACATTTATTAATAGTTGTGACCTCACCTCTGGGTTTTATCAAATTAAACTCACTAAAAGAAGTCAATTGATTACTGCTTTCTCTGTTCCTGGTGACAAACAATACTGTTTCAAAGTTTTACCTATGGGCCTGGTGTCTAGTCCAGGGGCATTGAATGACTTAATGAAACATACGCTGCAGGGTCTAGGAAAGTATTCCGTCTATTACTATTTGGACGATATAGTGTGGAGTGGGGATACATTGGAGGAAGTTTTGACAACCACCCGTAAGCTATTTGAGAGGTTGAGGGATCGAGGTCTCCAGAGAAGACCAAACTGGGCCACTTTTCGTTGGAGTTATTGGGGAACACCGTCTCCCAACAAGGGATTTCAATCTCTGATAGGATTACGGATTCTATTCGTAAGTACAAGAGGCCGAAAACGCAGAAACAACTTAAGAGTTTTCTAGGGCTGTGTTCTTTTGTTCGAACTTACATTAAGGACATTTCAAATAGACCGGAACCCTTTCAGATGCTTCTTAAGAAGAATGTTCCTTTTAGATGGGGTGTTGCCCAGCAGCAGGCTTTTGATAAAATGAAGGAGGCGGTAATATCTGCCCCGACCTGAATGTGTTTTCATCCGAATAGGGACGTGTATGTCTTCTGTGATGCGAGTTTCAGCGGCCTGAGCGGGGCCATCCTGCAACCTGAATCAGATAAAGAAGAGGCTCCCTTGGGCCCAATAGCCTTTTGTAGCAGAGCAGTTGGTCCCCATGAAAGACACTATCACCCTCCAGATCTGGAATTATCTGCAATTGTATTTACGTTACGGCGTTTTAAATACTTTTTATCGGGCCGTCATTTCTATCTAAAAACTGATTGTCGCTCTCTGACCTATCTCCGGCAAACTAAGAATGTAGCTAAGTTCGCACGTATCTTAGCAGAACTGGAACAATATAACTACACCATCTCACACGTGCCTGTGAGAATGAACACCTTAGTGGACACACTTTCACGTAATGTTGACTGTGAACGCGACATTGTTGACGAAGAAAGGAATCTTCAGGATACCCGTGTGTTTTTTGTCCAGTTGGATGAGAAGTTGAAGGATGAACAGCGGAAGGACCCCTACTTCACCGAGATCATCGCCTTTTTGGAAGGGAAGACGTCGCAGGATTATGCTATCGAAGGGAAAGCCTTATGTTATGAGCTGAAGGACGGTGTTTTACATCTTAAGCATCGGCTTCCATCCGGGACGCAGCTACTGCCAGTAATCCCAGTATCACTGCGTGACAGAGTGTTCCAGTCTGCGCACGACTCGACGTTCGGAGCTTCGCATTCTGAGTACGGTAAGACGTACCAGATGCTGTTAAAGACGGTCTATTTGCCCTTTATGAAGCAGTACGTGGCTGATCGTTGTAGGAGGTGCCATATTTGTCAGCGTTTCAAGAAGCCACCGGGGAAAGCACCAGGAACTCTCCAGACGATGCCTTCTGTGCCCCAACCTTTCTACCGCGTGGGAATTGATATTTCTGGGCCATATTCTGATGCTAATATTTTAAGGCACAAATACTTAGCTATAGCCGTTGATTATAATACTCGATACGTCGTGACGGATACTTTGAGTGACCAATCTGCATCTACACTTGCCGACTTTCTGTATCAGAATGTGTACTTAAAATTTGGACTTTGCAAGGAAATTTTGGTTGACCGTTCCACCGCCTTTACAGCTTCATTATTTCAAGAATTGTGCAGTATTTTGGGGGTGGAAATTAAGTTTGTTAACCCCTATCAACATCAAACAGCGGGTCTGGTCGAGGTGACTGTTAAAAATTTAGAAGCTCTCTTAAAACGTAAATTAGGTCAATCCAACAAGGGTTGTTGGGTTGACCATGTACCTGCTATCACTTTTTCACACAATATTACTATTAATCATTTGACTTCTTTCTCGCCTTTTTATTTGCTTTTTGGTTTTAACCCGTACTTAGAGCATCAAGCTATTATCGATGATCCATGTTTACACGTTTCGAATGAAGATCGGCTAGCAGTATTACAGGATGTACGCGAGAAGGCGCAGGAAAAACTATTCGATCGCTTTCGTACTTCTGAGCAGTCGTATAATCAACATCACACTCCAGTTAAATATAATGTCGGCCAACGAGTCTGGATTTTTGATCCTACTAGACGCCGTGGATACGCGAAGGCCTTCTCAGGACAATACTTTGGACCAGGTTTTATCGTCCGCATGGATAACGCTAATGCGTACTTCGTTAAGTATAAGACGCCGAAGGGGCGAGAAAAAATTGAATCTATTGTGGTGATCAGACTTAAGCCCTATTTCCCGGATGACCCACCATCCGAGGAAGAAAACCTACAACGCTCCGATGATGTTTTATATATAAATAAGCAAGATTTATTTGTGGAGGACGAACGAAACTTGGATTTGCTACAACTGACTTTGACTACAACGTTGCACGAACCCATTCAGTTTATGTATGTTGTTGACGTGACAAAGCTACCGTCACTCTCGGCGCTGGCCTATAAACCTGGAATTGTTAAACCGCTATACAACATCAACGATGAAATTAATGACAGTCAAAATTTATTATGGAGACATTGTTAAATTGAAATGTGACGTTGTTGTTAATGCTGCCAACGAGACGCTCACTCCTCTTCCGGGAGTGGATGGCGCAATACATAGAGCGGCTGGTGAACAACTAGCTGAAATGTGTAGGAAAATTGGCTCCATTAAACCGGGAGAAGCGAAAATCTCTCCGGGGTTTAACTTACCAGCAGAGCACGTAATATTTATCTGTGCACCTAGGAATAATGACAAGCGCATTTTGAAGGGTTGTTATGTAAATTGTTTGCAGCGAGCAATTAAAAATAATTTTCGCACATTATCTTTTCCATGTCTTGGCACGGGTGCGTTTGGTTTCGACAAGCGCCAAGCCGTAAAGGTAGCCTTATCCAGTGTACGCAATATATTAGAGACAAATCTAACTGATTTTGACGCTATTGTGTTTTGTCTATATGACAAGGACAATAAAATGATAAATGAAGACAATCTATCTGTGTATTTCCCCAAAGATATTAGATGTTGTTGGTCAAAAAAAACTTATTTTAATGTTAGTTCAATATATAATTCCTTAGAGATTTTCTTCCTTATTTCTGAGAAACCATATGGAGAGTTAAACGTTTTACCAATTATATTGTTTCATACAGTTCCTCTTAGTGAATACGACCGATGACTTGTCCATACTTTAGTTCGCCTGGGAGGAGTTTTGAAGTTCCTTACCTGCAAGAGAACAAATACCTCGGGTTAGACTTAGTAGTATATGTGGAAGAGTTCTGTTACCTATATTACCTATATTACCTATATACCTATATTATTTAATATGATAAACGTAGGTTTTATTATCTTCGGGCATTGGCCAAGCCCTGATAAATCAGAATTTGACGCTTTGTATACCAGATTTGACAATTGCGCGCAAATACTTACTTGACTTATTAATTTACCTATATAGGATATATTTTTCCCGGATTTGTATTTTTTTCCTGATTTGGACATACTTTACTGAAATTAGACATTTTAAACATCATATGTCATACTTCCCATGACATACTATCATCTTGAAATTGACAATATAGCGTTTAGTGTTGATCCTGTTAATGCGTTAATGTGTTGACTGTTAACGTGTATGAATTTATCAGAATATAAGTATTAGAGTAGGCATGTTAAACTTCGTACTTGGACTTTATCTATTATGATAAGAATGTATTATTATTACCTTTTTAATTCCTTATTGGAATTGCATGGTTGTGTATGCTCGTCCTCTCACTGTTTATTTGATATTTATTGACGTTTGATTCGAACCCAAATGAACGATTAGTCTATATGTATGAGTTATTTTGGGGTATATACATACATACATATACACATATATATATTTTTTTCTCGAGGCAACTAATTTGCTATTGTGGTACAAGCTTTGTTATTAGTATTACTATTATCACTACTAGGTGTTTTTTTTCTGTATTTTTTCCAGATGTTCCTGGGTTTTACTTTATTATCCGTTGCTTTGGCATCCCTAGATGTATCGATATCAAGCGGCTTTTATTTTTCCCAACTGCATGGACATGTGCTATATCAGTATTCTGTGCCCTTACTATTTAATGTGAGTTTTGAATTTCCTAAGCCTATTTCTGCGTCTTCTTTGTTTAGGTCATTGCATTGTAATGTGAATTCAACATATCCCGTTCAAATACGTAGTTTGGCTTCAAGTTTAGATGCCTTGCATTCTCATCTAGCTAACACTTTCTTAACGATAAACGAACATTGTAGGCTTCATGGACACACAAGAACTACCCGTTCTATTTTTAATGCTGTATATATTTTCTTCCTTTACTGTAAAAGAGTTCACTTCATATTAATTTTGCATTTTACTTTCAAATGTTCCTTTTTCGTATTCCTTTGGTCAATAAAACACTACCAATGCACTACTCTAATCCATGTTAAGATAGATGGGAGATTGGTTTCATTCTTTCTACGTTTGGGGTACTTTCTACATAGGTCAGTCACCGTAGTCTCAGTTATTAAGTAATGAACGACTCATGATAGATTGCCACCATAATATTTTATCCAATACCTGCCATTGTTTTGGCACTCGAACTACTGCTCTGTCACGTATTTTGTTTTTGATCTTGTACTGTATATTTGCATCTTCCACACTTGTGACGTGTTCTATATTACAAGGCTTTATCCAGAACTTTATCCAGTAGTTTTCCGACTAACTGCGTTTATATTACCGAAAGTGACAATGCCTACGAAACTTGCCTATACATTATATCCATGCATAAGAGAGTTTTACAGATAAGTTATTAATTTTTCGAACATTTCATAAATTAGGGACAGTTTGTCATCAGATCTGTGGCGCCGGAGTTCTGCGTGATCAAAGTATAAATTGTCAGTGATTTATGATAAACGGTTCCTACTCATAACAACACTGAATGTTTGGACGACCATTTTCTTCTGTTCAGCAGCTGCCTAATTCATTTGTTTCTTGATTTGTACACTTCATCCGAAATCATCTCAACTAACCCATGTGTTCCGTAACCCATCCTAGAGGTTCCGGATTCGATTCCCCACGATGTACACAAGGAATATTTTATTTTTTCTTTTTTTCTATCTATAATTGTTGTAGTCTCAAGGCTCGAAGAGCACGCTGTAATTCATATTTTTCCTGATAATAATAAATGATGGCACAAGGCAAATGTCCTTTCCTACCCAAGTTTCCGCAAAGCTAGTCACTACTTCACTTCTGGATTCCTTCATCCTTCCCTAGTCTGTCCTAACTTCCCCGTAGGTCTGCATTCTTAAGGAGAAGTGAAGTATCGATCTAAAGTTCCTGTTTGGTTGTCTACAAGGAAGACATAACTTGCCGGCCTACGTGTCTTCCGTATTTATGATTTAATACTGCATTTACTTTTTCTTGCTTAAACATCAAAATTTCTACCGGGTTTGGTGCCCGCTTGTATGGTCAATCCCCGGACACGTTTTGCAAAAGATCAAGCTGACGTTGGGCTTCATGACGTAGTGGGAGGTGCCAGTTTGGACACCATCGTCCCAGGTTCGGATTAGGAGGAGGATAGAGGCGGAGTTTCAACCAAACGAATGATGGACAAAATCAGGAGGATGAGGAACGATCGGGGTCTTGACGATTAGTGCATGAGGAAACAATTTCAGCTAAATAAGGACAACATTACCCTTTCTGCTATACGAAGATTGGTAATGTTTCACATGTATAAGTTCCTCATCACTTAATAGTTTCCCATGTATTGTGACAGTTTACATTTCATTCTTTCCACATTATTTCTAAAGCATTCTCCTTCATCACTGATTTCCTTGCTCGAATAACTTGTGGAATTAATATTCTCTTGCATTATACTTCCTATAGTTACACGCCATTCCAAAGGAGCTAGGGATGTTGCAGTCACATTTCTTGAGCTATTCGAGAAAGCGAGGATCAGTTGCCATTTCAACATTAGTACTTGCACCACAAACCTCATTTTCGCTTGTAGATATGTTCCCTCATATATCAGAAGGAATTTCTCAATCGTTCATCGAATCATCATAAAAATCTTCCTCGTTTCCCAAAAAAATTAAAGTATATCGTTATGCGAAAGTCATCATTTGATATTACCACGAAACCGTAAGAAAAACTAAAGGCTTTACGTTTACACACAATGTGATACTTCATTCATCTTGATAAACAAAATAGGAAGCTATTATGTCTTTCAAGAGACATTTTACGGAACAAAAGCAAAAAAGAAGTTTTCTTAAAATATGCTTAATTGAATGAAATATAGAAACCAATCCAAATTACATATTAACATACAATTACAATATCTACATTCATTAGAATAGTTAGAAGAATGTTGAAACATTACTTCCGTTGTATATAATGCATAATCTCAAACAAAAGTAAAGTTATTCTCATTTTGCTGCCTTTAAAAAGGTACAGGTTCAATGGATTTACGTCGGACTTAATCCTATAATTAGTAAAAGTACCAAAAATACAACACAAGTGCAATGAGAAAAATGTGATAAAATGTAACTGGTAAGATACAGTAGGTTATAATCTTGAAAATAAATTTGTACCGAGTCCAATGAATCCGTTTGGAAGCTCTAGGTTTATTCTTGTTATTTCTCAGATATTTGGGTGGCGTTAGGGCACTAAGACAATCAGTAGTAGTGCGCAATCAGTGATATAATCATTTTTATTGTATTTTTCATTTTTGCTTTTTCTGCACTAATGGTTATATTCTGAATTGAACTAAAGACCATTTTTATTTCCCTTGCGTTTATTTCAGGTTTCATATTATTTTCAATACAAAGAGATAAATACTTTATTATTAGTAATTGATCCACACAGAGAATGGCGGAATATTCATATTTATGTTCTATAGAGGTGAGTATTCGAGGTGCATAAATATAGAGAGATATCGGGTATTGTGGAATATCTCGGGTAATGTCGAAAGTTACCTGTGTTGTTATAGTACGGGGTTGATTTTACTATAGCGTAATATCGGAGCTAGTTATTCTTCTGGAAAACCAGACCAAATTCGATTTGTAATTGGTATTTTTCGCATTTGATCAGTAAGGGTAATTTGTTTGCGTCCGTTCACTTCATCAAATATAGTTCTTGAATGATATATTGGAGTCATCCTTTGATAAAAGTGAAGCTCGTTTCTTCACGAATTTACCTCACACAACAAAAGATGTTGTAATTGGTTTCAATGTAACTTATTTAATGATTAGCCAGAGATAACCCTGACTTGAACCTAAGATACTTCTGGCGCATCGTAAAGTGATGTTTAAGAGTTCAGCAATTCTCAAGCTAGTATCTGCCATAAGGGAATCTTGGGAAAATTTGCTTCCAAATATTCCCTAAAAGTTGACTTTCGGAGTCCCATAAAAGATAAAAGAGTGTATGAGGAACGAAAACTGATCAACAAGACAGAGGTTCAAAGAGGTATAGCTTTACTTGGCCGTAGGCGGTGGCGTATTTACGATTTTGTTTCGGGGGCTTTGCCTGAAAATGCGAACATTCTGCAAGATATTTCATATAATTTACTATAGTAAGTAAGATTTCGCGGGGGGCTTAAGCCCGGAAGTCCACTAAATACGCCATTGGCCCTAGGCAATGAGCTATATGCCAAAATTTTGGAATCACTGATATTGCATGGCTGAGGCTGCCTTCCTTAAATATACTCAGCAATCAAATATTAATTCCTTGTGTGGTATTATCTCGCAAACAAAGAGTGATGTCTATAAATTCGAAAACTTCTCCTCCTTGGGTTCTTCACTACAGTAATCTGTATATTGGTAGAATTATCAGGAATCCATTTAGGTCGGGCTTCCATGACACTTCAAGACCGACAAATGAATTTCAAAATTCGGAATTATCAATTTCTATTTTCTCATTGTCCTTACCTCTGTGTCAGTGGCCCGTATAAATATGTAAGAACATTGGAAATCGAAACATAATGTCTTCACTAGCTAGAAGAAGTGTACCCGACAATTATCTGACTAAAGAAGATTTATGACAGTACTCTAACAACAAATTAGTTACCTGAGGTACAGTATGGATGAAGACAGATGTCACACAAGTGAAAGTACGGTTGGACAAAATAAGCTCTGAGATGATGGAGAAGATATTGTCAACCAACGTAAATCTAGCCGATATTATAAAGGCCAATCCATTCTTCATCGACAAACAGCCCAAGAAACAAAGGAGCTACGATACATATTCTAGTGATTCCAAATGAAGAATAGGAACTGAAACTGGATAACGGTATATTGTCAATTAATCCTGACGAAATAGTGAATGCAGAATCGTTCAGTTTTCTTCTGAAACAATACCAATCTTCTCTTGAGAACGAAAATTACTTAACAGACATACAACCTCAACAAGGAATAACAAATATAAAATGAAAAATCTAATTTAATGTCTGGTGGTTTTGGGAAAATTAAATGGATGATTAATGAAAGTAAATTATTATGAAAGAACTGGTGGAATGAGTATGTGGAATGAAATGGGAAAAGCCCAAGAATACCCGATGTTATCTGCCATAAATTCACATGGTCTAGGATCAAACCAGATACCCCTTCCTCCAAACAGATGAATATTTTACCATTGGACCAACGTGACTCCACATAATGAAATAAGTTAGTCAATCGTAGGATGTCTACTCCGAAGCGAAGAAGATCGTAGAAGATAAGAAGAAGATTATGCATTAGACAAGATTCAACTCGCAAGTAAGAAAGTGGATGGCAAACGAGTAAGAGAAAAGGTACGAAATGATGTGGACTTTCAGAATGAAAATAAATTATTTATAAGAAAGTTAATCGAGAGGGAGACAAGGAAAAAAGGAGTATATTTTTTTACAGAATAGCGAGAATATTGGAAGCAAAGAAAGGTTTGAAAACAAAGGATCCTTGCCAAATGGGACAAGTAATATTTGAAGTCTGTTTCTATTTAGGCAGGGAAGAGAAATCACATGTTGAAAACTTATGCCAATGGGTTTGTCTATAAAATTATTATTATTATTATTATTATTATTATTATTATTATTATTATTATTATTATTATTATTATTATTATTATTATTATTAATTCTGTTTTTTGAATATTGATTTTATCTTCAAGACCGGTTAAATGTACAGCTCACAGATGACGAGAAGGACCCTAGCAGAAGTAGTGTGACGTAGGTATGGGCTCGCCCCCTTTTCGCACGGGGGTTTCAAATGACACCACGGAACAGCACAAAGATAACTATCCGGAGTAGCATACCACATCTAAGTATAGACCACAAATCAAAAACCGAAAATGGACTTGCGTGTGTTGAACTTTCCATGATACGCCTGTTTTAGGGTTTTTTCTCGTCGTCTGTGAGCTGTACCTTGGTTTTTGCTATATGAATTTACTTTCAATTTTTTCTTTACCTGATATTCAATTATAGAAAAAAAGATGGCACATGCATTTAATAAAACTCACGTTTGCTCAGCGTGAAAACGCTGCGAGATAATAAGGATTCGTGACACTGCGTCAAGAAGAATCTAAATGAACGTTTTACTTAAGTGATTTGTTATGTAATATAAGTAATTATTTTCATTATAAGTTAATTTGAGCAGAATAACGCACAAGAGATTATTGCAAGTTTCTTAATAGAAATGTAACAGTCCATTCTCAGTAAGCGCAAATTTAATGTATAATCTATATTAGCTGAACGCGATTATTGATTTTGTTTATTTGCTGTATATTTTCTAAACCAAGATATATTGTGAAGTAGAATATTGTATATATCCGCTGAGGTGTTACAAATTCTGAAACAAAGCTTATTAGAAAGCTTTTACAACATTTTAATGGAATTTCTTTATAATAGTTTCCTGGAACAAGCCATTTTGTGCCTATCACACTTCCCGTTTCGTTAAGAGGAATTTCTTTTTCCGAATAGTTTTGAGTTGCTCTTGAGATTAGTCCCTTGTAACAAAGAGGTTATTACATTAGCTAACACTAATTTTAAAACTTTAGATGTACAAAATAAAAAAACTCAATTTATTGCTGTAGGATTTTCTTATTACTTGCTTGTCTTTTCCCAACGATAATGCGCATATACTTCTACCAGTGCCAAACGAAGTCTTGACTTTGATCCCAATATTACTGCTAAGCTTGCTCGCTCACAATCGTTCCATTAAGGAGATTGCAAAACTCCCTTTTTAATATTTTGATATACTTACATACCCGGTCTATACATACAATATATACATACCCAGTCTATACGTCCGAGAGACAAGAAAAAATCTTACCAACTACTTGATGGTTCTCAATCAAATTTGATTACGATGCTGAGGGTCAAAGTTTGGTTCGAGTTCGTTGAAGCATTTGTAACTTAAACCGGAAGTGATACAAATAAACCATTTCAAGATATAACGTTGATCACACTATAACAAAAATCATAATATATAACTAGCGAGAAGTGTTTCAGTGCAGTCTATGAAATGTCTCGTGAATATGTTTCATCTCCACTCTATTCTCCTTATTGAAACCGGAAGTGACATAAATCAACCACCTCCTGTATTACCGTTATTCGTTATAAAGTAAAAATTGTAACATATGCAAAGATGTTTTATATAATCAACTGAGCGTCATAAAAATATATTCCATTACCACCCTAGTCTCAGTATTAGAACCGGAAATGGATGAAAATCAGCCACTTCCGGTTTTGACGCTATTCGCTATAGCACAAAAATATATTAGATATCGACAAGCGGTTTCCTGGAATGAATTAATCGTCCGAAGATTACATTCCATAATTATTCTTAACTCTCTAATAAAGCAACTAGTGATAGAAACGCACTGTAACTTATAGTTTCAATATTGGTCTACATAGAGCAAAAAGAATAAGAGATAGTGAGATGGGTTTTCTTAAAATTAATTTAACGTTCTAAGAATAGATGCCGCCTTCATTCTTTATATCCTATGAAAGACTGAAGTGCTAGACTTAGAATTCTAACGCTGATCACTAACGAATAAAAACGTTAATTCATAGCAAGAAGCGGGTTCTATAATTGATTAAGCCTCCATTAATCAATATCTTGCCGTCAGTTCTTTGTGTTGCTTAGAAAGAATGAAATGACACTTGCAGAAGGCAATAATAGTTTCTAACTCTTCAGTTAAAAACACAACATAGAGATCTCAAACCTGTAATAAATCTCTCTGGATTTATTGAATTATTGCTGTGGTGCAACGTCAGTTCTTTACAAGAAAGGAAAGAAAAGTCCATTTAAACTACTTCAGAAGAACTCTGAACCTTTGGAATTGGTACAAACGTTGAATGAACCCAAAGCATAGTCTAAAAACATAATCAAAGTTGAGGAAAAATTTCTTGTAAGCTTATATGGTGGAAACTCTTGTGACGGCCTAAACAAACTTCGTGGTGTCCTCTTGTCAGAGCTAGCGTCTTGGCATTCCATTTCAGCGAATTTCCAGCTAGCAACACTACCTCCAAGAGAGGCTGCCCCTTGTCAGCACTCGATGAGGGTCTACTACCAAGTACAGGAGTGGCTACGGAATCATCTTGATCCACTCGACTACGGATGGACCCTTAAACGAGGATAATTATGTACCATTCAGACTAATCTAGAAAGCCGTACCATCTGAACTCATTATTTTAGAATTACTGCAAGCAACAACACTTCAACTAAACGTGAATGTCGTTCTGCTGGTCTGCAATGTTTGCAAATGTGTAAAAACTGTCTCGAGATTGAGTGTGGAAATATATAAATTGTTTATTATTCTGAGAACGAAATTGAAGATGTAGAAAACTTATTCATTTATTAATAACGTACACATGAGGTATATAATAAGGTATATAATAAATCTTATATAGAATCTATATCAAGTAACGTAAAGGCAAAATAAATATCTGATTTTAAAGCTCATAAAATTATCTTCAACATTTATTCAAACAGTTTTCCCCATTTCCAGTTTGTCTTCTAATATAACTGCTTCCAAATATTAAAAAAGTAATATTTGGTTTCACTCTTTTATACATATAACAGATTTAAACCTACCAAAATTGAAGTTTGACAAGATAAGTATCACGAAAATTTAATTTCCGTCTTTCCTCTATGTATATATACTTGATACGCATCCAAAATGTCATAATAAAGAAAGTTACCGTCGCCCAAAGTAGTCAAGTTGAAATATTAAGGCCGCCATCTTTGTCCGCCATTTTGAGAGAAAGGGGGTTTTTGAAATGTGAAAGTACATTAACAAACGAAATTACTCTAAGAAAAACAGCTTTATGGGATTTTTCTCAAGTTTTAGCTAAAATATATGGTCTTTTAAGTCATGTTCTGTCCATAGCGTTTAATAAATAAAGATAAAATTTATATCTACATATCCATTACATCATTCTCTAAATAATTCCATTTCTTAAAAATTACGTAATGTGTAACAATTACCTTCGACTAGCTTAAGAGAACATGTATGTCTATATTCCTAAGGTTCCATCCTACACCTGTTTACATTTCTTCATATTGTATTTTCTTAAAGCGATTAAATTAAATTTAAAATAAGCTATATTTTCTTTATATCTGAATTTTGTAGTACATAATGACACATTTTGGCCTTTAAAGGCTAAAGAAAATTTAGGGGGAAATTAGCCCCTTGCTCCCGTTTCTCGGGCCTATCACTATTATGTATGATGATGAACGATAAGAAAATCACGAAAGAAACACGACGTCTTATTAAGAAACCAGGAGATGTGATCAATAATGACAATGGGGTATCTAATGTAAAAAAAAATCTTAGGATTTTCTCAATAAAAAACCTTTTTTTTAAGTTTTGTTTTGAGATCGTAATTAGGGCTCTCCCTATGATGTTCCTACAGGTCGACTAAAATCATTTTTAACTCTTTTTTTTTTGTCTTTAGTCATCCCTCCGCAATATTATAAACAATTGTAGAAAAAGCTAGTTCTGGCTTGGATATGCAGGGGGACATAGCAAAGAAAGAAATGTGTAAATATATATTGACGAGGTTCCATTTTATATATCCAGCTTTTGTGTTTCTTGAAATAGTATAAATTTAAAAGATCGTTGCTTTTTACTTTATTTAGATTCAGTGGCAAGAGAAATATTCTTCCTCTTTAGAAAACATTTTTATTACTTTTTTCTTAAAAACTGACTGTTAATAACTATTAAAACAATATCATTAAATACAAAAGTGTTTTTTGCAGGTTGTTGATTTTAGCTTATCAAGTGATTAATTCGATAGCGTTCGTGAAATTCATCGACTCGTAGTACCCACTGATTCCTCGTTGTTAGTAACCAATTGGTCTTGATATCTCATTAGGGATACAATTTCTAAATGTCTCTCCATCAGGTTTATATAAATAACTACACTAGTTTGTTACCACCTAGTAAAGCAAGTTCCTAATTATATATTCATGACACGTAGCAAGCTGCTTTACTTTCTTGCATTTTACAATCAAACTTGACATTGATGAATAACTTTTAATTATATATTTTTCTTTACTTTTCCGCATTTCTCATGCATATGAATGAGTTATACATCCGATGCCCATGTTCTTAGGTTGTTCAAACGTTAAATTATGATATTAGAATGAAAACAAAAGAAGCGGCTCTGTTTGATACTGAATTATGTTGATAGTTCATAATTATTTTCTATTTAGATTCTTAGCATATATTAAGAAGGGCGGATATATATATGGAAAACAGAACATGACATATAGTAAATGTTTTCCGGTTAAGAAATGTTAATTGGACAACCAGAATACAGAAATACCTTTCGGAAATAAAATATGCAGATCACACACGTAGAACAGGGTAATATATTGTTGAATTCATTTATATGCATGATATGTAACGCGGCAGTTAAAGCAAAATTTAGATAGTGTTATATAGTGAATATCTTGATATCGTAACGTTTGAATTTTCCCATAATTCATATTGCCAACAGTTGCAATACGTAGTAAGGGAGCTTGCTTATCTCCCACCAATTGATGTTCAATTATATCAGTATACACAAAAATTTGAAAAGGATATTCAATATCTAAGTATGGTTGTTTAAATCCCTGTTTTTGAATAACAAGGTCATTTTTTTTATGAAAACCTGGTTGTATAGCCAAAGTAGGTGAAAGTGTTATGAATTCAAGGTTTGCTTCAGAAGTAACTGAACATTCAGTGAATAATATTGGACGCGTTGAATCGTATAGATTCTGAAACTTTATTTAATTCTTCCAGTATGTGTTCAATGTTTGCACAGTATCCAGAAGTAATTTTACTTTTCATAATTTCATGACCTCTAATTTGTACCAAACGATATTTTCATCTTCGGTGACATTTTGACACGTTAAAGGAATGTGTGTTTCACTTAATCCGACACACCAATCCATGTCTGTTAAACGTACAGTATTTTTCAAATTATTAATGAAATGGGTTGCACTATTTTTAGGATAAACGTCTGTAATTGCATTTGACACCAGTGTAATGTAGAAGCTGTCTTCTATGCTTTCAGAAATCATTTTCGTTTAAAGTGAAGTGTCAAGTTCGAAGTTCCAAAACGAAATCGGAGTTTATTCCGTGTTCATTTTTTAAGCTTACTTCTATCGTATCAAAATATTTCTTTTCGACTTTCACGTACTGTGGCCATGAAATAAAATATTTTTCATTCGTCCTTACCGCTCATAAAATATACTAATTTTACGAAGTAAAGGTCCAATTTCTTCTTGTTGTTTTACAATATCCACACATACGTTAACTTCTGTTGGAATATTATAATCAAGGTTACAGGGATATTTTCCCTGAGGTGTCAGAAATTGTTCCCTATTTTGATCTTTTATATACACCACTGAATTATAAAAATTTGAATTTTCATTCTTAAAACCGAGTATATGTTGTAAAACCTTTTGTTATGTCTGGAATACACCGACCACGTGACCGGAAGGAATGTTGAATATACACTTGATTCTTAAAATAATTATATTTTATTATACGTACATTTTCGGGAATTACATTTAAGATGGCTTTAATGGAAGCATAATATCCCTCCGTTACTTTAACAGCATATCGAATACATTCACCATCAATAAATGTATCGATTGTAATTTGTTCACCTGGACCGACATTATAAACACTCCACGGAATATTAATTTGTGTTAAGCCCACAACCCACTCTCCGTGCGTTAAATCTATGGCTCTTGCAAGTTTTACTCGAAATGAGGATGTTGTATTATCAAAAAGTGTACTACTTGCATTGGAAGGTAACGTGACGTAAAATCCGTGTTTCAATAACGAATTCATTATACAGACTGAATACTAGATACTCGAATCCACGAATTCATACTTTCTGGGTAGCCTAACCATTTTACGAAAACCCACCTCTTCTTACGTTGAAGAACTTTTTTCAATTAAATGGGTTTTGTTAGAGCTTAGGAATGTTTTTTTTTTAATTCTTCAGGATAAAATATTCCTTTAATGTCATCACCATTCCAGTCTTTTAATTTATAAGTTACAGGATTTGATTTTATACACTTATCAACGAGAAATATTTCTCGAGACCAATTTGGCAAATAACCTTTTCCAAGTTTATGTTTATATTTAGTAATGCGAACATAATCTCCTGCTTGAAATTTACAGGTTAATTTCTTCTTATTTACAGTATTTCCGTACAGCGTATTCCACACTTGATTGATATTTGAATCATTTACTTCTGCGAGTGCCATTTTAATAGTTGAATGATAACTATGATTATAATTGTGTACAATTTGATCCAACACATCAATGTACCGATACGTATTTTCTGCAGTAAAATAACGATATATATTACTTTTAATGGTACGAATCATTCTTTCTACTAATGCACATTTCATTTCCGAATGTACACTATAATGATTAATCCCAAAATCCTTAAACACTTTTTAACATGGCGATTATAAAATTTTCACCCTAAATCAGTTTGAACGTGAACCAGTAATGACACTTGGTTTAAAATTTAAGTTATTGCATTAGCCATTTCAGGCCATTTCTTTGTTTTTACAGGAATGCAATACAAGTAATGTACTAACACTGGATAAAGATGCAGGATCTGAACACTTGTAATAGATTTTTGATAATTTTGTCATTTCTTATTTACATTTTACATTCTTTCCGTTTCGAATTTTACTGCCAGTCACTTTCGGGGTTGCAAAAGCAGGTGAAGGCGGTCCTGGTGTGCGTGAACTAATAAATTCCCGAGAAACATTAATATTATCCAATAACGTTTTAAACGGCTGTAATCCTACTGGTTGTGTTGAATATTCCCATGTACGAACAACATCATTCACTAAATCGATAATATTAGAACCGGGAATGATATTTCTATCGCTAACCACTGTACCTGTTTGATCCCACGAGATTTTCTGTGAATTAATGAGTTGTTTAAGTAATAAATTAGTTTTCCTTCGAAGCGTTTTTGGTACTGATTGTAATATATCGGGTACAAGAGTTAAAATACCACTATCTGTACGACTACTTGCATTTTCTGAGTCAACAATTGGTAAGGCAATAGGATTTTCCGGTGTGGGACCCGATTTATAATGTAAATATTAATGTGATACTTGCTGATACAATTTCCATTTTTGTTCTCTACTCAAATCTGTACGCTGTAAGATTTCGCTCATATCTTTATCTAGTCTTGATTGATGAGCTTCATGCGTCTTTAAATTAGATTGTATTCTATGAAGTGCATTTTCTGGAACTAATAGTTTTTTACGTAATTCCGACATGTTATCTTCCAAAAATTGTTCAGGCGAAGGCACCAATGAGTGGCCCAAGAATTAATGGAGGTAATGCACCACCTTTCTGTAGTAATAATTTCTTTTTCTTTGTAAGAGAAAGTTTTGAGGAGAGACCACGTAAGATCTTCTTATGTCTACGGAGCCTTTGTTTCTGAATTAATGATATGGGGATATTTCCTTTTATAGTATTTTTGCTACTTGTGGTATGGTACGAATCAAATCACCCGGTGCGTTTTGAAGAATAACTTTCCGATCGGATGGCTTGAATTTCGCAAGCGTGCAGAGCGTATTATAATGATGTTTTACCTTCAACTTCTTGATGCCAACTAAACATAAAACGGTGTGGCCGCGTTTTTAACACTACTGTACACATGCATTATATATCCGGAAAATATATTAGTTTTCAGTCGTAGGGCATCATGTGTTTGTTGTGTAAGATCAAACAATAAATACGTAAGGGGATTTGGGGATTTTTGTGTAATTTCCTCAAAGACTTTCACGAGTTGTTTGGTTTCACGTGGTATAATTTGTCTTGCTAAATATTCAATTTGTAACTTATCACGAAGATTCTTAAATACTACTACATAATGTGCATTTAAACTAATATCTCGAGCATACCGATTTTTTGGAAATAAATTTTGAACAATAAATATTACGGTTAATTTCTTATGGTGAGCGTACTTGGTAAATAATTTCGCCACATCGTCATTTGTTTCTGATATTAAATCATGTAATATGAGTAATGAATTTTCACTTATATCAAAAGTATTTATATCTATTTATATCGGGGATTCCTTCCAGAGAACGTATTTTTGCATCAACGTCCAAGTTTGGTATAACTGCGCCATAACACCATACAATTTCTTTAAAGGAAACTTTAAGCATATCATTTCTTTCTTTGATTAATCGATTAACAAAGTGAGTTCTACCAGCGCGTGACGGACCGGCGAGGAGAATAGTGCAGGGATGTTGAAAACGTAACATCTTCGGTGCAAATGAGGCAATGTGATAGAAACACTTTTTATTCGGAAAAAACATGTCTGTGGTCAATCATTTATGAGATCTATAGCCATACGGAACAGTAACACTTTTTGGTACGGCAGTCACTATGTCAGCGTCTATTCGTCTGCGTTTACTGGTCACCATTCGATGTGTCTTTAGTTCTCTTAGAGGAAAGGTGCGCAAATCTCGTTTCCGAAAAATTTTGGATGGCATTTCGATTATAGTTGCCTCCCGATTCCAAGTCACTAAATCATAAAAACTATTAAAATTAATTTTATCACTTGTTCTGTGATTTAATGTTATTCCACGAATTTTATATACATATTTCATTTCCCCACCAGCATTGCGTAAAGCGTAGGCGTAATTCTTTGTACCTAATGCTATTACCTTACGTATTTCCCAACCTTCGGGAACTTAATTTGTTAACCCACCGAAATACGAACTTAATTTTAAAGGGAGTTGCTCATCTTTTCTTTGTAAAACATGACACTGTCCGTATCACAATAGATTACATTCTGTTCTCCAACACTTGTTAACAGGACATACAACCTCATTCTTGCCCATGATGTTACAAGTGCCACAACATTTGAAAATGTTAATGGGATATTTTCTCTCTCACAGTCTTTATATTGAATAATTAAATGAGTTTCACCAACTGGTGTTACAGCTTGAATGTCATATTTAGGATCTGTTAAAATTTTTAAAAACTCCTCTGCTGTACCAACCATTGTGCACTGCAAATGTCTGTTCTTTGTCCCCAATTCACTTATAGCGAATTTAAAAACAGTTTCGTTGTACTGCGCAGGCCTGGATTATATTCTCAGAATACAGTTATATATGATCTCAGGGTAATATACAGTTTTAACTGTATTCCCTCATGCCTGAAATATTATCCAATATACTTTTCCTGCTCTTCTTTTGTACTGCATTCAGCAAGAATACCTGAAGCTTCTTGTTTCATTTGTAAAAGCATTAGACGTATGAGCCAAATAATCCTTCACAAACACCTTTTTCCGGGAGTAATAAATCAAATTCCCATATTTCATGAATTTCAATTAGATCATACCCATTGCCTAATTCTTTGTGCAGTTCGTTGGTACAGAACGTACCGGTAATGATACGTTAAAGATCTATGTGCGTACATTTGTCATCATTTTGTTCATCCATGCACGATTTATATAACACAAAGATCAATCTGCCTCCCGTGACATTAGGGAGGATTGGAAAATATAAATCGGAGGGTGGAAGAAAACTGCATTTTACAAGTCCATGAATGATTCGGACATTGGGGAAATTGGGACCATTGTGTACTTTAGGTACATTCACAGGCATTCCTCGTTTACACATTGTTCCGGGGTATAACGAAGTGACATCTACGTAAATCTCGTATTCGTTCTCTGCACAGTCTACATATAACTTAAAATTTTCTGTTCTACCTCCTCGATAGGCAAATTTCGGAATGAGAGGATCACGAATATGTTTGAACCGTTGTTCGAGGATATTCTGTATATGTTTATCACGTTTTACCATTGCATCTCATTCACATTCCCAGATTTATATTAAATTATAACCTATTTTTTTTCAAATAGTTGCGGCAGTGCACTGTTTGTTCGTATCTCTTCTCCAAAGTTTTGTACGCGCCATTTTCTTTGCATAAAATGCTATTTCTATTATCTTTATAGCAGCTTCTACAGGAATGCCAGTAACAGCCAGTAAATTGGTATATAGTGTTTGTTTCAGCGCCAAAACAATCGACTTTATGTCTGGAAAACCGTTTCACCAACGCATTATTCAAAGTAACAACAGATCTCTTTGTTACGTTTTCCATATACTTCAACCATTTTAATGCTTTAATACTCTGTTGTTGAGTAAATTCGAATCCCTTTGGAGGAATAACTGGAATTCTGTTTTCAATTAAATGATGACACCGATACATCAACATTGCTAGACTGGCAATCGTCGTCCTGGAAATAAAAAACTGAATACCATTTCTTTTCTCTCCAATCATGGAGGTAACTTTAATTACTGCCTCTGCCAATACACGCACATCGTTCCGGCAGTACTCCAACAATTCTTTCTAAAAATAAAAAAATATCACCATTCCGTACTCGTTCTTCATGCCACAGCATACGTTTTGTCCGGTCTGCCATACTACGTAAGTCAGGGTCATAGTAATGCAATGCCGGCCATTCTTCAACATAGTTCTGATGTTCCTCTCTATTAAAGAGGTATGGAGAATCACCCTTTCTCAATTCAACATTCAATCCTAATATTTTCGGTAATTTGGATAATTTTACACCAAGATAGAGAAAAGTATCCCTAAAATAAAAACGCTTACTAATACTAATTTGAAATACCTTTTGACCGTGCATAAAAACTTACACGGAGCAATTTTTGTTTTTCAATAAGTGTCCGAGCACAAAATCGGCCATCATATCGCGAATTATTGTTAGCAAGTGCCACAATGATCTAATACTCTGGCCTTTCCATAAGCACACGTTGAATAAACGCCTCCCTGGTTGTAAAAAAACATACGGTTCCCGGTTATTTTATCTCCGCACTTAAAACACAAACTATCTACTCCAGTGTTTATGCAGTGAAAACATACATTCAAACAACAACACAAATTTACGGCATTTTCCGTTCACCTTTAATTTGCTGCTAATAGCATTGTTTTCACATCAAATATAATGTACAAAAATCGTTCAGTGCGTTTTAGCTAACACTTTTGAACGAAACATCGATGGCCAACAGTTACGTGCTCTTTACTAAGACTACAATAGTAGTCGCCGCATACATGAGTTACACATTGTAAATTAAACCGCATGAGTTACACAATTTCACGAAATCACATGTGGATTTTTTTACTTTGTTTAGTGTTAAGTAGTTATTTAAACAAGTGCCTTCAGTAATGTTTCTATTACATTTTGTGCAATGTATCAATTTCGCGTTAGTTTCTTTACTATGAAAATGTTCGCAGTACGAACATCTCATCTGACATTGGTGAGCCGCACGTGTTTCATAAAATCCTTCCAAGCACGGAAAGCAGAACTTCTTCTTACCCATAAATGAATTAATATTCTTAATGGGCTGGAAATGGCCCACACTATCCCCTCTTTGATACAAAATAAATACCTTTTTCTCCGCATTTATTCCTGGGTAGCGTACCACAGATGCTCTGGAACCTTCTGGTAGTTCATACACTACAATTTCATAATCCTTTTTCACTAAATACTTTTGAAAAGCAACTACATCTTCCAAATGAAATCTCTGTATCTGTTCAACGTACATTTTTGCGTCCTTACACAATTTTTGTGCTTTATTTTGGCATGTTTTCTTCGTAGGCTGGGTCATATTGTATAAAGCCTTCTTATTTTGTTCATGTTTTGTAATCCAATATACTATGGATTTTGGCAAACAAAGAAAATCACTAGCTTTTGTGGTCACCACATGATCGTTGAGAAAAATACTAATTTCTGCATATTTTCTTACCGCTGCGCGTTTAGGTATACCCTGTCCGTGTAATCCATCAACAATCTCAAACCGAAATTCTAATCGATTCCCTAAAAGAAATGATTCATTGCTATTTAGTACGTTTTCCACCGTTCTAAGAACCACATCGGTATTCAAATTTTCATGTTTTGGCCATGGAACAAACACTTCTTTATACAGGAGATCTCTGCCGGAATTTATTCTTAAACCGACAAAATCGTGGGGTCGTGTATCCCTCAGAACGGTAGAGAGCGCATAATCCATCATGGACGTAATATAATCCATGGGATTTGTAATTACATGTTGTACCGTTGTGTTTACAATAATTTCCACTCCTTTCATATTGAAACGCTGGTACTCTCTCACATTTCTTCCCACAATTTTAAACATATTACACTCTGTTTAATTGCTTCCATACCCTCGCAATGGAGGGTGCTGAGAAGTTTTAGGCCGCATATCTTCTGAATAATGTGCATTATTCAGACGATCGACACGCGCATTTTCTTCCTCAATTTCTTGCAATTTTTGCCACAACATCTCTGTAAAGTCGGTTTCGTTATTTGTTTCGGAATTTTGAATTTCTAATGGTTCATCCAAATTAATTTCATTTAATAGTGCCCAATCAATATGTAACGAGTCCTCATCATCATGTTTTGGTTGAGCATTTTCACTATTTCCCGTAAATGAGAAGAACTCGGATACACTTCTATTACTCACTCGCTCTAACTGTACCTTCTCAGAGGCCATATCATTTAAATATGACGTAAATGCCGCATCATACAATCGATCTTCACGAAAAAAACCGTGGTCAAAGAGGTCTATAATGTCTGCTGCTGAGCGAACATTATTCAGTATAATATACTGATTAATTTTAAAATATAGATACAAAAGCGATAGTAGGTCACTTACAATTTCAGAAGATCCAATGTACCCTGGTGCTTGCAGGTCCACTACTTGTTGCCAAGTATGTAAAGCACGATGAGCACTATCCAAGCCTCTTAATCTTCTTGGAAAAGGGTTTCATCAATAAAGCGAACTTCTTCAAAGTAAAACTCTATTTTCTGTAAAATACAAGACGAAAAGTGCAATCAATATATGTATAAATGAATAAAAACATGAAAACAAACAAAATTTTGAAAATAATAATAATAATAATAATAATAATAATAATAATAATAATAATAATAATAATAATTTTAATAATAATAATAATACTTATCGAATATTTGTTTATATCTGTTTAATTAATGATCCAATTGAAATAAACGTCTTTCGTCGATCTCTGCTTTTTCTCGCTTCTATCACTTATTATTTGCTTTACCACCTAAAACAGAAAAACAAAACTGCAATTAGTTGCCGTATTACGACTTTTCAAATCACAAAAAAGTATGATATTCAACGTAGCACTAACGTTCTCAACCATATTGGCTTTGCATGTAAGAGAGTCATGGTTTGATTTGTGGTGCAGATTCTGCTAACTACCTATCCTTTATAAGTTCGTTCATACACAGTAAAACTATACCATTTATAACTGAGAAAAGTCTACAGTACAGGCATAAAAAGGATTAACGTACGGTTTTCCACATAAGAAAATCTTAATTCGAGTTCCAGCAGTGTCATGGCTTCCTATCCAGTATAACTTCTTAACGTATACTTTCTAAATACGAATTATACGTCTTACACAATTCATAGCTACATATAAGTAACAACACTTACTAACCAAAAGGTTTATCGTACGGTTTTTTACGTGGAAGATTTCCTGGTTCGATTCCCGACGCAAATTCTGCTGAGTTCCTGTTATGTCATACACAATTTATAGCTATGTATAAGTAAAAACTTCGCACTGCAAGCATACAATTTAGCGCACGGTTCCCCACCTGAAAAAATACTAGATCGAATCCCGGTGCAATCAATAATGTTGATTCCCTCTACCCTCCATATTACATTATACTATATCTTAGTTAAGTTAAAATTCCAGAAAAGTACACCGAGTCATATGATATTCAATGAAAGAAATTCCGCAATCAATTCCCGATAAAAACAAACACTTCCGTTCCTTTATACTTCAGACAATTACAATCTGTTTTACATGTATTTCATTTTCCAATGTCCCTTCCCATATAAAATATGAACAAGTATAATACAAAAAAACTTCAAAGTTAGTACTTACCAATCTTCCAGTCTCTCCTAGTAGTAAAATATCTTCTTCGCAAACTTAACACTTTCTCTTCATACGACCTTCTACGTAAGCGTACACATCATGCAAATGTATCATTATTTATATACTCTTGAATCTTTCCACAAGTTTCGAGAGTGTCCTTTCCCCTATTCCAACGATATTAACCTTGAGAAAAGATCTAGACATTCCAGCGTTTTCTTTCACTCATTCCGATGACCAACATCAGCTGCCGCAGTACATGTCATGCATATAAATGAATCAAACTTTATATTAGCTTTTTCTACGTGTGTGATCTGCATATTTTATTTCCGAAAGGTATTTCTGTATTCTGGTTGTCCAATTAACATTTCTTAACCGGAAAACATTTACTATATGTCATGTTCTGTTTTCCATATATATATCCGCCCTTCTTAATATATGCTAAGAATCTAAATAGAAAATAATTATGAACTATCAACATAATTCAGTATCAAACAGAGCCGCTTCTTTTGTTTTCATTCTAATATCATAATTTAACGTTTGAACAACCTAAGAACATGTGTAGCGGATGTATAACTCATTCATATGCATGAGAAATGCGGAAAATAAAGAAAAATATATAATTAAAAGTTATTCATCAATGTCAAGTTTGATTGTAAAATGCAAGAATGTAAAGCAGCTTGCTACGTGTCATGAATATATAATTAGGAACTTGCTTTATGGTAACAAACTACTAACTACTTGTAAATCATAAGTAATACCTTGCGTAAAATTGCGTTATGATATAAATTTGCATGTGGGAATTTGCGAACACAGTGTGTGTACGTTTTTTCAGGGATACCTTGGAGTCCCAGGTTCGATCCCAGCCCCCGCCAAGCTAAATTTGTGGTGGACAAACTCCATGCGCGTTAGTTTTCCCTGAGTTCTCCATTTCTTCCCACATTCATTCCACACTGATGGTTTAAAGATACATTAATGAACTTTACTCATACATATAGTTATCCCATATTCATAGTTTACAGTAAAATTAATCCTGAAGTAGTGACCTTCACTCACACATACGTTTATTCCACATTCATGGTTTAGAGAGAAATATATCTCCGGCCAGTGACCTTCAGTCACAAAATTATCCTACAGTTTTGCTTTAGAGAGAAATTAATCACGAACCAGTGACCTTCTTTCACACATATATACATTCAAATGCTTTGGAGAGAAATTAATCTCGAAGTGACCTTCACTAATACATATGGTGTACTCACATTCACAGTTTGGAGAGAAATTAATCTCGTGACAGTGGCCTTCACTTGCAAATACAGTCATCCAACATTTATGGTTTAGAGGGTAATTAAGATGATTCCTGAAAGTGCATTGCAGGGATTGGAACCAAATAGATAATAAAATATAAACCATTCAAAAAATAATATGTAGTATAATTATTCCAACTGAGGTATTAACATATCAGGTAAACACGAATTATTTGAGAGTGCGGTCTATGAATGACCGCACTAACTTAGTTGCGTCGACAATATCTTTCCATTACATGGAGCGGTTTGACCCCTTTAAATGATTTAAATAACAAATCTTCCCTTGTGAATGCATCATAGCTCTTGATTACTTTTGAAAGTATATAAAATTCATACAGGCATATTGATAGCAAATTGCGTGGTTTCGCGTTTCCTTTTTTTAATTGACAGTCAAGGGAGAAATTGAGATACGTTCCTTTAGTTTTGGATTTTGTTATTAATTGGTGAATTTGGACGAATGTTCCAAGTGTACATAATCTTTATCAAAATATTCCACCATTTGATTTTGTAACAAAATAATACGTGCCTTGGTAGTGTCAAAGCGGTTTCCTTTCCATCTATGCATAATGAATGCATTTCTGGTTATCTCGGAAACAAGCAGATTAATCGTCTTCTGGTGAACTTTTGGATAGCCTATCGAGCTACTGGAATATTTCGATAGCATCTAAATTTCAGCGGCATTCTCACAAGCGGAATGCTAAAAAATATAGCATAGTGAAACGATATGTCAGATTTTCCAATACAGATACAAAGCTATGGGGTATTGCATTAGTATGGAAGACGAACCATTTTCCAGATATCCATAACTCACAGTCAGCTGTGAAATACTAAATCAATTGACCAAAGATTGTTAGTTTCTCAATGTAAATATTGTAGTTCATCCCTTGTCCTTATTTAGAAATTTATGTTGCTACACAGTTCCTGTGTCAGCAAAAGCAAATAGTGATGTTGGCTTTGTTACTTCTTTCGTCGTGGCTAGTGGGTCATTATTTAGCCATTTATTGCTTTGTCTGCTAATATAGGGGCCATATTCATAATATTAATTTTTATTCTCGGCAGTAATGTTAAATACGAAGGTGGGATCATTTATATTTGTTCTCAAAATCTGATTTTTTTTTTAAAAAATGTGTTCTTGTAGAAAGTTACATACGCATTCTACACTATCTGCGCCATGTACTGTTGAATGCCACAGTATTCCTAGTTCGACTTTCACTGAAACCCTGTTTTCCCGAAACTCATATCATTTGGGCACATGGTTTCTCGATAAGGTTCTCTATTATAGACTAGCTGTATCGTGATTCATATTTTCATAACTGTTTCCCCTGGAATAACACTAAACTTGCTACGTATTGAATTTGTGAATTAATGTCCATTTCATAATTTATATAGTATATTTAAAATACGAACATGACGAGTAATGTTGGTAGGGTCAGTCCTGCTCTAGGACAAGTATATTAATATGCAATTGAAGTGAATAAATAACACAAAATTCACATTTTGTAATACCAGAGCTTGGGGATTATAAAAGAAATCCTGATCGAGATTATAAGATTATTTCATTAATTGTGAGTAGTGTTGTACAATTTCCGGAAATGTTGAACCTGTCGGTAAAAAATAGTTTATTTCAGTTTCATTCCGGAAAAAATGGAGAAATTACACAACTCGTTGTATTAGGTTAATTTTACAAGTAATGTAACTTTTTTTGAACGCGTGAAAAACGTAAGTTGAGAAATTTCAATATTGCGAATATTTAAAGCGTTTGAAAATAAAATTGTTGTAATTATTCTTGAAAATTAATAGTCTGCTCTGGTTTCCTTAATGCCCTTTTTAGTCGTTTATTCATGATTGCGCATTAATTACAGAACTTTTACAGTTGCATACACATCTACCATCATGAAGCGTTTCCGTTTCAACAAATACGGCTCTTGAATGAAGCCGGGTTTTTAATGTGCACTTTGAAATAGTGAAATTTTGATAATTTTTAGCAAATTACTTTTTACAACAGAGAGCAGTAGGCAAATTTCACTAAATACTCATCCACTAAAAACATAATTATTATTATTATTTAATATCCTAATATAGAATTTTATATAAATTTTATATACAAAACTTTGTATGTAAGCTAAATACCTGTTTTCTAGTGCGACATACAGTATTACCCATATATAATATTTCCAACATAAATGATGTTCGGGTGTGGGATGGTTTTTATACTTCACTTTGAAGACGCAACTTGGGAGGAAGGAAAGAGGGATATATATTGAAAATAACTTATATTAGTGCCGAATAAATAGTTTTCAGAGTCACTGAGATGAACGGCGACACTTTCGATGCCGTTTAAGTCCAAATTCATCCTCGCAAATTCGGAGAGGGATAGGTATATAAAAAGGATGGAAAATGATCGACATTAGTGTCGAGTCCATAGTTTAGGAGGCCGCTGAGCTGAACAGTGACACTTTCGATGACGTTTAAATCAAAATTCAGGCCCACAACTTGGGGATGGGGAGATGTATAAAAATGATCGAAAATGATTTTGTATTAGTTTCGAATCCATAGCTTTTGGGGTCGTTGTATTCAACGTTAACACTTCCGATGCCGTTTAAATTAAAATTCAGCGCTGCAATCTGGGAGCGGGTGAGAAGGAGATATATAACATTGATCGAAATTGACCGATATTAATGCCGAATTCATAGTTTTGGGTCGCTGAGATGAACACAGACAATACCGAGTCCGTTTAAATTCAAATTCAATGCCGTAACTTCAGGGAGGGGAAGGAGGTGACATATATAAGAAAATGATCAAAAATGACCGATGTTAGTGTCAAATCCATACATTTTGGGGCCCTTAAGTTCATTTGTGACAGTTTTAGTACACTTTGTGTCCAAACTAAAACGAGTATTTTACTGGTCTTTAATAATAAAGAACTTAGTTTCACATGTTAAATACTTTAATATATTTCTTGTTGCTCAAACTGACGCACTTGTACGGTGTATATGAGGATATGTAAATAAGATAATGTCTCTTGTTGTGTTGTTCGAAAAATATACAAATAATAAAGAGGGATTCTTACCAGCTATCAGAAAACTAAAAAGTAAAATTATAACCTGTTGCTTTAGGTATTTTTTGTTGCTAGAGAAGTATATATATTGCAATTATGTTGCAGGCACGTTACAGCAAATAAGATTAGCATAAAGCGAAGAATAGTTTTCAAATTATGTTTTCTGGTTTCTTGCTAATATTTCCGACAAATTTTTTTCTAATAGGTTCAAAAGTTCCGGAAATTTTACACAGCACGCGAAAGATACGTATCTCCATAAAACATATGTTTGATTTTAACATACTAGTATTAACTAAAATGATTCTGGCCCCGCTATTTTAAAACTTTCCTGCCATGAAGCGATAACTTCATAAGATTGCTTAACATAATTAAATGTGTCTATATTAATTAATCTAACTAGGACTAAAATTTAGTATCTTTTGTAGCCATAACTCCATTCTATCACCGTGCTAACTTTAAAGAAGTGGTGCACAGGTTGTTGCCACAAATATTTCCTATTCTATTACAAGAAACACAAATACTCACTGATCGTAACTGTAAACTGGTAAATATATAATATTTTTCATTTTGAATGCATGATGTAGTACAATATTCAAAAATTTCAACTTTCCCCAAATTTTCCGTTTTTCCAAGCTTCGGGAAAAACAGTAGAAAACAGTTTTTTCTAAAACACAAAATTTCTTTTTTTCCAGGTCTTTACAGCACTAGTTGTGAGTGAGATGTGATATTTATATTACGCGTTATTATTTTCTTAGGACTCTTGTCGAGGTCTTATTATATATAACCTTCTTCTATTAAAATGAGTAAAGATTTTTTTAGTACAATAGAAATGAAATTATTCATTTATTTATAATTTCAGTTATGTACGTAATAAAAATAAACCCCACTCATTGACATTTTTCCAGTGATAAAGATTTAAATCATCATGGTCAGCCTCAGAAACACTTAATAGAATATGTATTACTCGACATGCCAATATGAAGGGAAGAAGTGATGCACCATTTATACTAGTCATGGGCAAACTACGGCTTGCGGACCAGATGTGGTCCACTGAAAGGTTCTTCCAGCTCGAAATATTATTGCTAATCTGCTGAATGAAAACAAGAATAGAGTTACTTCGTAAGACTTGTAATGGAAATGGAATGGAGAATGAGCGTTTCTAACTTCACTTGTAAGAATCAGTGCTTCCCAGCCTTAACCATATTATGAGAAATCTCTTTCATTTGTAGGGTTTAGTATGACATGAGTCTGTAAAATACGCCATTGAATTTTTATAAATTGTATTCACACACTTCAAGATATTTTTTTCATTTCGCCTTCTGTTATAAAAAGTTTTCACATCACTAATTTATAAAAAATGTTTCATACAAGGGAAGAGGTAATCAACTTTAGTATGAGAGTGTTTTTTTATATATCTCTCTATATGAAAGACGTCCTGATGAACTCAAATACACGTAAACAAAACAATTTATCCTGGAAACTTGAAATTTGAACAATTCATATGATAAGATGTCCAAATCACAGGATTCTTTAAGTTCAGATATATAAAATTTGGTACGTAGAACTTAATTTAAAATAATTAAATAGACTAAATGAAAATTGAGCATTTTTTAAAGTTACTCTGCCTGAGTGTTGAATATCGAAAATTGTATATAATTACATATTAATTAATGTGCTACTAAGTAAAAAAAGACTATACGTAAAATACCTCAATCACCTCTATTTTAATTTGTAAAAAAGTAGTTTTATTCTAATTTTTTTGAAAACAATTGTGCTACTAAACTTCTATATTGTATTCACACAGTACAATATGATGTGCCATTATGAAATGGCGACATCTAAGATGCCTGCTACTTTCCTAACCATCATTACTAATAACAGAATTAAAGTAAACCTCCCGCTCTCTCTAAACTGACTCGGTTTGGAATAGCAACAATATTGTAAACCCTATTACCAGTTAATAATCTCTTAGTCATTTGTAGAATGCTGCTATGATAAGTTCTGTACAATCCTCTCGCCATATGTATTGTGTTCATATACAACGTTGATATTTTTAGTTCTGAAGATGTTAAAATTAAAAAATACGATACATTAATTTTTCCTTCATTGTGACATCTCTCGAGCTTTTATAATAATAATTTAAACTAAATTTGTGAGCATGGGCTTTTTACTACTCCATTATACAACATTATTTTAACATAAATAATAATCAATTGAGATTTATTACGTTCAGTTTATTTTCTATGTTTCATATCTGTTTATTTTTATTTTATTTTATTGAAAATAAACCGTAGTGTATGACAATTCGGAAGTGCGTTAGCGATTAATACATAAGTTGTAAGATCGTTAAGTATCCGTCCTTTCGCGTTTTCCTAAAACTAAATGGCCCGGTTGTCCATACTGTGCATAGCAGAAGGGAATACATGATGTGTTTAGCTTATAGTTGACGTTAATTCTTTTTGCTTCTGTTGTTGTAGGAGATTGGTAATGTTGGGTACTGTTGTACATGAGGATAAGGATGTGAATGTGCGAATAGGACTCGAACACGGAGACGCAATCGATTCAGTAGAAGAATCCAAACTTGCGAAAGCCCAAAATGTTTTAGGAGAGCATATAAAGGTTGCCAGGTGCATAGCAAAGTCTAACGAAGTGATGTTGATTATGTTTTTCAGATCGCCGTGGCATTGTGCATCATGGGCACATGAAGAAGGGCGTACAGTTGCAAAGGACTACTCGTGGGACGTTTTCTGTCATCTATGTGACGCAATTTATAAAGCGTGCCAAGATCCGTGCTACTCAAACACCAAGCAATTGCACCGAGAACCTCATAGATTTCCCTCTGGTGGCTCATGTAATTGACTTTTCTCGGAACAGCACAACATTCCAAATATTCGTTAAGTTTCCAAGACTCCGGATAGAGATATGTTCCTGCAACTCTTTTCTATTATCAAAATTCAAACGACATTCAAAGCAAAATGCTTTTATAAAAAGATGACATCTAGCGCAACGCGAACCCGGGTTCCATTCCCGGCGGTAGCTCATGTAGTTTAGATTTCACGTTTATCAGTAGATCCAAGTCTCATATAGTTTTGCTAGTGAAAGGGACGCTAAACTGAAATCAAACTAACTATCGCAACGCAACATCTGCTCTGAACATTTCCGGAGGAGGGCAAGATCACTGAACTCGTGTATAAAAACAGGAGATAACTACTATGAAAATAATAAGAACAACGAAGATACCAGTTGAATATTGTTTCTACGGAAGCTGGTTCGGAGACTCTTTTGACAGGACTTCTGGTTATTTATGGCAAATGTGCACAGATTGTATAAATGTCTAGTAAAAGTCTTCAAGAAATGAGCCTAGAAAACAGTGACAAACTAACACGACTTCTTGATGTGGACTTTTGTGTTATCAATTAGAATGGTTTAGAAGTAAAATATAATGACATTATCTTGTTTTTACAATAATGAGCTACTGAATTCCTTAAGCTAGATAGATATTGCAGTGAATGGATAATTTTAAGACGGACGCTATTGCTGGAGAAATTCGAGCACTTCGATAACAAAGAAACAATCTCCAATAAGATATTTCTGTCCTCTTAAAAACATCTTAAATCAATTACTAGTTTACTTAATAGCATTATGCCAGATATTAGGTATTAACTAAGGTAGCGTAGTTGGAAAGGCACCTACTGCCAACTCAGTGGCCAGGATTCGATCTCAGATAGAAGTATTAAATATTAATCATTCTAAACTAGTGTCCGGACTCTTTCAAAGAATCTTAACAATACAGACCTGAAGAGAGTTGTAGAGCAGAATGTCTAACATATGAACATAGATTTAAATGTCCAATGCTTTTAGAATAAAATTTAAGCACGAATTATTTCCACATTTCCACTATAGTAGTTTAGGCTTTGACTTGTACCGAGGTCGACCTTATTTCCCCATTCAATGACTCTATCATTTTTTTTAGGTCAAATGGCAATTCGCGATTTTCTTTTTAGTACTGTTTCTTCCTTTTGAACTCCATACGAACAGGAAAACTGTAAGTTGACATTATAGTATTATATACCTGAATCAACATTTAACGTTTTACTGTCATACTGTCATAACGTTTTACTGTCATAAACGAAACTTCACGCGCTGCAATGCCTTACAACTTTTGGAATGAATACAATATAAGATCTATCGGACAATTGGCTTGGTTGTGAAAGCATAATATGTGTTACACATCAGTAAATTCAACCATCCCTTGGGTGCAGATACATGCGTTGATGCGGCTTGGACGTGGGTCATAGATTCATAGCATCATTGCCCGAAGCAAGTTAGTCAATAACTGCTATAACACGGAGTTAAGATCTTTGAGATTGACATTGGCTCGGATTATTCCCTAACGTGTTCAATTGAGGAGACCAAGGAGTGTTCTTACTGGCCAGGGAAATCCTCAACATGACGTATGTAGTTCACAGACACACACCATGAGTAACGACCGTTACCTTTTTTGAATAATTGTATCAGCGTGCTCTCGCATAAGAATCTCGTTGTGCCAAGGTGACAGGTAATTACTAAGAGAAGTAACATGAAGTACTATGCTACGGCTCTCCATACCATGATGCCAGGAGTAACAACATTGTATTATTCCACAATATTGAAAGGATCTGTTCTCTCGCCCTTGTGTCTCAACACACGCACATGATAGTCGTCTGTCGTAATGCAGGATAAAGGCTAATCGCTGAACACGATCCCTTCCCATTCTTGATTATGAGTGCGACATAACTCAACACATTGCTATTTATGTACTGCCGTTGCTGGGAAACTACGCAGGGGACAGTGTACCTGTAATCCACATGATACAAGTAGTCGAGAAACGGTGTAAGATGGCACAGGGTGTTGTAGAGTCCATTATCCAGGCAACATGCACAGTTATCACAGGGTTACGCAATCCATCACGCACCATGCTACGATCTTCCCATGTTATAAGTTGCCTTGGTCGACCGAAACCTGCATATAATGCGTTAGTAATTTGACGTATCTACTTGCCCCAACATTAGACAACAGTGACACTGGAGTGCCCTACTTATATGGTATTCCCACGAAACTCCCAACCGGTTTCGTGTAACCTCAATATGTGGCCCCGTTCCAACACCGTCAATGATGATAATACTGTCTAATGTAGCCATGAGGCATTATGTATTTTTCTAAACATTCCTGCACTGTAATGACTCTCACGCTTCACAAGTGACTGATAAAACGAAGACTTCATTCCTTACATTCGTGGTCAGTAAGTTTTGTGGCAATTCGCTATGTTCAAGATCATTGAAGTTCTAATTGTTTATTCATCCGCTATAGTGCTACATATATACCGAATTATTCTAATCTCTTATACACCCTTCTTAGTGCTACATACCTACCAAATTGTAGTTAATTTGAAAGATTTTTTCTTGGTGCTTTATTTTATTTATTTGGTCAGTGAATATGGCTATTTTCAAACTTTCGTACCCAGGTACCAGTTGGGCTAGACATGAAACAAGGAGTAGCGTACACAAATTGCAACGAAGATTTAGCAATTTACGAATTCCGCATATTCAGATAACCTCCATCTCACGTGAAAGGAAAGTGTCCCCGAAGAACAGTCCGTACATTTCAATGGCCTGCAGCGCGGTTTAAACTGACCATTGGTGCTTTTCATCATTGTCTACTGTCAAGGTATAATTTTATAAAGCTGTTTGAAATTAGAACAGAAAACAAGGAGAAACGTGATTATGAATTTCCGAACTGATATCAAAAATCAGATAACTGCATTTTATTCAACTAACCCATTTTTACTCTCCAACAAAAGCGAAACATACAGCTACCCTACTGGCTTGAAGTGTCAAATTCTAATGTTACATAAAAATATATTAATTTATATTATTCTTATTAATCCAATCTTCTCGGGATTGCTGCCAGAGTGAGTGTTGCTGTGTTGAGCTTTCGTTACCGTACAGCGGCAACATCTTCAGAGCTGTGTGTTGGAGTGTGCTGGTCGTACAATTTATATTGTAATCTTTAGGAATTGCTGTTTTTCTAATGGTTGTTTTTATTGGCCAATGGCGTGCTCTGATTTTGCTGGTGGAAACTGCTCTCTGATTGGCTGACGGTTCTTTTCGTACTGGGAAGCTGGTTCCAGATGCCAGGTAGATGATAACCTTCGTCTCTGTTGATGGATAGCTTGTATTTACGGATTAATAGAGATTCATGTATTTTCCTGTCCCAGAACTCTTTACTTTTCTTTAGTACTTCAATGTGGTCCCACATGGCCGTATGATTGTATTGTGTGCAGTGTTCAGCTGTTGCCGATTTTTCCTGTTGTTTAAGTCTGATGTGTCGCTGGTGTTCTTTCATTCTGTCTTCAATGTTCCTTCCCGTTTCACCTATGTAAGCGCCGTTACAATCATAGGTGATTGTGTTCAAAATGCTCCATATAGAAGTTCGTTATTACGGGAGAGAGAGGAGAGCCATTGCCACACCATCGCTTTGTTCATAGAAATTGTCTTGGTACCTGAAGTAGGTAGACGTTAGGGTGTGTCTGAAGAAATGTACTATATCCCTGCTGAAGTGCGATTCCGGGAGTTTAATAGATTCTTCTAGTGGTACCCTCGTAAAGAGAGAAACCACATCAAAGCTGATGAGTATGTCATCTGCGTTTGTTTGATGCTGTGTAGTAGTTGTACGAAATGACTGGGGTTTCTGATATGGTGTGTACACTCTCCTGTTAGTGGCTGTAGCAGTCCTGTTAATTTCTTGGCCACGTTGTACGTGGGGCCTCCTATGGTGTTAACTATGGGTCGTAAAGGAATTTCTTTCTTGTGTATCTTCGCAAGTGTTGTGTGTCTTGGTGGTATTGAACCGAAAGGTTTAAGCCTTTTCTTTCTTCTTCATTCAGACCGGAACTTTGTATTAATCTGGAGTTTTTCTTTTCGATGGCCTTGGTTGGATCTCTGTCAATTTTTCTATACGCTGGATTTTCCAGTAGGCACGTCAATTTGGAGTGGTAGTCTTTCCTGTTGAGAATGACGGTCGCATTCCCCTTGTCTGCTGGTAATATTATAATGCTATCATCTGCTCGTAGGTCATTGAGGGCATTCCTTTCTTCTTTGGATAGGTTGTATTTCGGCTTCTGCTGCTTGGCCCTCATAAGGACCGTAACGGCTTGTGTGCGTATGTGGTCTGCTGCTTCTTGGTCTAAGTGTTTTATTGCTTGTTCAATTCCGCTTACAGTTTCCGTGATGGGAATGTGTTTTGGTGTTGGAGCGACTTTCAGGCGTTTGCATAGAATACTTGTATTTGCTTCACTTAGTCTTTTTCTGGAGAGATTCACCGCTGCTTTTTCTCTGCTCGGATGAGATGGTTCAGGGTTTTCTCTTCGGTTAAGCTTTTCGAATTTCTTCTTAAGATGAACAGTGTGTAATTCATGCTGCCTGCTACCATATGCATACGTGATGGAATCTACCCATTTCCAGTCCCAGGTGTGGAGCACTGTTGGTAGATAGAGAAATAGATGCTTTATTTCCAAGTCGTGCTGGTGTGGTCTTCTGTGAAGTTCCTGTATCTGTTCCCTGACTAGAGCGTGGATGGCTCTGGCTTTGATGTGGTTTCTCTCTTTACGAGGGCACCACTAGAAGAATCTATTAAACTCCCGGAATCGCACTTCAGCAGGGATATAGTACATCTCTTCAGACACACCCTAACGTCTACCTACTTCAGGTACCAAGACAATTTCTATGAACAAAGCGATAGTGTGGCTTTGGCTCTCCTCTCTCCCCCGTAATAGCGAACTTCTATATGGAGCATTTTGAACACAAAGCGCTAGAAACAGCGACATACAAACCTAAAGTATTTTACAGATATGTAGACGACAAATTCGTTATATGGCCCCATGTCAGACAGAAACTCGACGAATTCTTACAGCATCTGAATTCTATACACCGCAACATCCAGTTCACAATGGAAACAGAAACAGAAGGAAAACTCCCGTTCCTGGACGTACTCGTATACAAGAAACCAGATGGAAGTCTAGGCCATTCAATCTACAAGAAACCCACGCACACTGATCTCTACCTCGATGCGATCAGTTTTCATCATCCTGTACAGAAGATGGGAGTGTTAAATACTCTAATACAGACAGCATACCAAATAGCAGGTCCAGATAATATAAGCACAGAACTCTCTCATCTGGAAACGGTATTCAAATTCAACGGAAATTCATCGAAACAGATTAAGGCAGGCATGAGAAAATACAGTAGCAGAAATTGCACCACAAAATAGGACAACACGGCAAAATCGTTTTATTGTTTATTTTCACCACGTCGAACTACCTATTGGTAGGGGACGGGTGAAACAGAATTTCTCTGATAAAAACGAATATATAAAACGTAACAAAAGTATTATGGTTATTAAAAACCCTGATACTTATTGTCTAGCCCAAGCTCTGGTTTAACTATCGGGCTTATTGAACATAAAGGTAATCGAAAAAAAGAGATAGATATCGCAATCAATATTCAACAAATATGTTTAAAAAGGTATCTGAATTAAGTGAAAATACTAGTGTTAGCTTAGAGAATGACGCAGGGATACCGGAATTTAAAAAAATTCAGGCGTATTTATCAGCATATAAAATCACGGTGTATTTCGGGTTTTCGGGCTAAAAAATATTTTTTGAGGGTCACGGTCATAGTAAACGAATTAATTTACTATATATTAAAAATCATTATAACGTTATCACTAATCTATCAGCTGCATTTTTATGCGGTTATTATTGCGAAGAATGTCAAAAAAATTCTAAACTAAAGACAGGCATGCGAGGAAGTGTAAAGCTTTGTGTAATAAATGCCGGAATGGACCACCATGCACCATTACAGAAAGTGTAATATATTGCAAGTAATGCAATAGATGCTTTTATGGGGCTCAGTGCTACAAAAACCATAAGGCTTCATTGTGTGATATTCTGGAAGTGTGTACTCAATGTCGTAAAGCATACGCGGTGAAAAAAGGGTGGAATCCACATGTCTGTGGGGAAGTATTCTGCACAGGGTGTAATAATATGCCGTCAGGGCCTTTATGTTACATTCAACCGTGCTGAATGCGTACTCCACAGAAATAGCTATTAGTGTTTTATGACATTGAGTGCCGCCAGGATAAAGACGTAGCCGGTGGTATTTTTTATCATGAGCCCAACCTGTTAGTTATCCAAGAGATATGTTATTATTGTAGAAACAGCGCGAGTGAACGGTGTGGTTTATGCGGTATTAGTGTACGTGTATTTTATGGGGACAAATGCATTGTAGAGTTTCTAGATTATTTAGCACAAAGACGTTCTGGAATGAACACAATAGTCACTGTAGATCATAACGCAAAGGGGTATGGCGCCAATTTTGTTTTACGTGCGATGACGATTGATAAAGAGTGGACGCCGCTAATAATTGTGCGTGGGTGCAAAATTTTAGCGATGGAATATTTATATTTAAAATTTATTCATAGTCTAAGTTTCTTACCAATGCCTTTGAACAAATTAAGCGACGCGTTCGATTTGCCCGTTTCGAAGGGTCATTTCCCTCATTTATTCAACACAAAGGCTAATCAGGAGTATAGAGGTGCTTTATCCAGCATTGAGTATTACGATGTGGGGGGCTTAAAAAGAAACAGAAAGAGAAGTTTTTGCGTTGGTATAATGAAGAAAAAGAAATACTTGGAGAGACGGGCTTCATTTTAAAAGAACAGCTCATTAAATTGTGTGTAAACGATGTGAACGTGCTGCACAATGCGTGCATAAAATTTATGAACGAATTTGAAGATATATCTGGTGTCAACCCATTCCTAGAAATATAAGCATTGCCAGCGCGTGCAATTTAATGTATTGAAAAAAGTTCTTGCGAACAGACACCATTGGTATTATCCCACATAGTGGGTACAGGTGGCATGATAACCAATCTGTCGGTGCCGTTCAGTAGCTCGTGTACGAGGCCGAGCGATCAAAAACACAAATCCAGCATTCTGGTAACGGACGAGAGGTTGTGGTACGTGGTGGTTATAAAGTTGTGGTTGTGCGCACAATAATGGCGCAGGACATGTTTGGGAGTATCAGGGTTGTCTTTTCCACGGGTGTCAGCGTGTTACCCCACAGGTCGTGATAACACCATATATAACGATACATACACTACTTTTAATATGCGTTATGAGAATACTGTAAACAAAATTAATAGATTGAAAAACTGGGGTATATAGTGCATGAAATGTGGGAATGCCAGTGGCGAAAGTTTCTGAAAGAACACCCGACAGTGAATGTAATTTTAAGAAACCATCCCATGGCTAAGAAATGCTCAATTCATCCGCGGGATGCCCTGTATGGTGGCAGGGTCGACGCCATGAAACTTTACAAAAAGGTGAAAGAGGAAGAACGTATCATGTATACCGATATAATCTTCCTTTATCCTTACTGTTGTAAGGTGAAAAAAATATCCTGTGGGCCATCCGAAAATTTATGTGGGAGACGACGCGTGTACTGATATTTCGGAATTTGAGGGAATAATAAAGTGCAAGGTATTAGCCCCGGACAATCTCTACCACCCAGTGCTACCCTATTGGAGCGGTGAAAAGTTATTATTCCCCTTACGCCGAACATGCGCGGACGCTCTTAATGAAGAAGAAGAATGCACGGATTCGGATGAGGAGAGAGCTTTGACTGGAGTAAGGGTTGTAGACGAAGTGCGGGTAGCTGTTGAGAAAGGAAACAGAGTAGTCGAATAACATGAGGTATGGAGCTATGAGGTTGTAATGCATGACGCTGTAAAGAAAGAGGGCGGTCTTTTCACGGACTACATTAACTTGTTTATGAAGATCAAGACTGAATGTAACGGTTGGCCTGCAGGATGCGTCAGTGAACAACAAAAAGACCAGTTCATACACGAGTATTATGAGAAAAAGTGTATCTAATTAGACCGAGAAAAGATTATGCGCAACAAACCTAAGAAACGAATTTCAAAGCTAGGGGTAAATAGCCTGTTGGGTAAGTTCGCACAAAGAGAAAACACGGAGCAAATCGCTATCATTAAAACTCCCGAGCAGTATTTCGATAAATTAACAAATCCGAATATTGAAGTTAAATCATGTATTCCAATCGGCGACAAAATCCGTGTGCTCAACTGGAGTGTTAATGAGACCTCGTTATTCCTCCTGCTAAAATATTAACGTGATAATCGCCGCATACACCACGACACACGCACGTCTCGAGTTATTTCGTTATTTGGATTTACTTGGCGGGCGTACGTTATATTATAATAACGACAGTATTATTTACACTCAATCACGTGGTGAGCCACAGTTAAAAATAGGAGTGTATGTAGAGGAATGGAAGAGTGAGTTTACAGAACATGGTCCGGATGCATATATCGAAGAATTTTGTGCTGGTTGTCCCAAATGTTACGGCTATACCGTTGTTAACACTCTTAAATGTAAAACAAATACAATATGTAAAATCAAGGGAATCACACAGAATAATAAAACATTAAAATATGTTAACTTTGAACAGATGAAAGATATGATTTTAAATAATTCACCATCTATTAGCGTTCATCTATTAGCTTCGACAAATTGTACGTACTAAAGATTATAAATTGATTACTGAGCCGGAGGGGCATAAAATCTATCAGGTTACTGCTAGTAAAAGAAAACGAATAGAAACTTTTGACACACTTACATACGGGTATAAAAGAAAACGAATAGGGTAAATACAGTATTAGTAGAAACGAAAGTTTTTAATTAAGTAGAGAGAGAGAGAGAGAGAGAGAGAGAGAGAGAGAGAGAGGTGAGTAAAAAAATGGATAATCAAATTTTAAATCATTATTATTATTTTAATGAAATCGAGGTATGTGTTGGTCTAGCATACGATGATGGGGGAGAATTTTCTCTTATTATCACTTTACATAATTACTATGATCGTATTCGTCTTTCACCTGATGAGTGGTATACTTTTCTATCATATTATTTATATATTGAAAACTACTCTAAATTCTTCATCGCCTACACAATTTACCGTTAGTGAAAATTATGAAATATCATTGTCAGATACTCTTAAAGGTATTCGTCAGTGTTTTATTCTCTCATCAGATGACGATAGTAATGGTCAGGTAAATTTTTGTGTTTATACATGGAGAAAACTCCAGCTTTATTTGTCATGCATTCAGCAGGCCATAATTACTTGTTCTCAATTATGTAAAGATGTAATAAGGTATGCTCAAACGTGTCTGAAAGAGACTACTACTACTATTACTACCATTCCAGAATTTACTACTACTACTACTACTACTACCAATCTACCGTCTGAACGTATTGCACTAGAAGTATTCACATTTTTAATAGTAGTAATAATAATATGTTATTATATTCATAATTATTTTGTGGTGTATTAGAATATGTAGTTTCAACATCCATTTACTTGTATTATAGCTGGTCCCACTGGGTGTGGTAAATCATATTTTGTAAAAGAGTTTTTAAAACATTATGCCGAAAAATGAAAAAATATTGTATGATGTTATGGTAGGGGCAACCTCTTTATGAAACTCTATCCTCAGGTTGTAAATTTAAGGAATGGATCCCCAAAATTGATTATTTTTCAGCACAAGCTGGCCCACATATTGTAATTATTGATGATTTAATGCGAGAGTGTCATACACGAATTGTCGACTTTTTTACTAAAGGTAGCCACCACCGAAATTTAAGTGTTATTTTTATAACGCAAAATATTTTTCACCAAGCTAAAGGTATGCGAGACATATCATTAAATTGCCATTATATAACGTGTTTTAGAAACCCCAGAGACCAGGCTCAAATTAATTATCTAGCACGCCAATTATATCCTAGTAACAAAATGAGTGCAGGAGGCCTATCAGGACGCAACTCGAGATCGTCATAGTTATTTGGTTTTTGATTTAAAACAGGGCATCCCGATGAACATCTTGTTCGAACAAAAACTTTCCCCTCAGATTCTTACAATTATGGTTATGTACCGGTAAAAAAATAATATCAATAACTTTTATATTTTAGTATTCAATTTTAGTATAATAGGTACAAATAAATAAAAAATGATTAGCAAAGATAGTGCGCATTTACTAAAACTTTTAGCAAAGGCAAAACCTAAAGTACGCAAAGCAATGTAACAAAATGCTGATCCCGAATTAATTGAGTCTATTTGTGTTCCTATAACGTATTACAAGGAAATGTTCCGTTAAATAAAAAAGAGAAAAATAAATTAAAAAGATATAAAAAGGAATTGAGGCATTTAGTGAAAAAAGGCCCGTCATTAAAACAAAAGAGAAAACGAATAATTGTATAAAAAGGTGGGTTTCTTACTGCATTGCTTGCACCTATTATTGGAGGTATGCTATCTAGTTCAATTAAGTAATTACGCAGCATGCACAAAAACTTGTTTTAATTTCGCCGGAAAAATGGCACCAATACCAAACTATATCTAATATAGATGATGAGATTAAAAATATTTTAAATTATCAAAATATGAGTGTTAAAGAAAAATGGATACGATATAAAGATGTGTTACAAAATATTTACACATTGTCCAAAAAACATCTACTAGTGTTGGTACTAAGGAGGAGGAGGACGATGAAATACTATCTACTCTCCCCGATAATTGTCTGCGTAAAGCAAGATCTTTATTACGTAAATTAAAACAAAATTCCAACATTCATTGGGATGACAATGGTAATGTTAATATTTATAATAAATTAATTCCTGGTGCTAATATAGTAGATCTAATATCAGATTTTGTTAGGTGTCGAAAGAAAAATATTCCCCCTACAGAAAAATATTACCCCTAAGTCGGCTGTATAAGAACAGCCGACTTATACACTGCATAAACCAGTACGTAAAAAGTTTCCACATAATCTCTATTTAGTGTTCAATATTGACGATCAGTGGCAAGCTGATTTAAACGATATGCAAAGTCTGTAGAAGTATAATGATGGTTACATGTATATTTTAACAGTGATTGATTTGTTTAGTCGTTATGCATGGGCTGTGCTGCACGTACAAAAACTGGTGTAAACATTATAAAAGCATTTAAGCAAATATTTGCATCTACCCGTTGTAGACCCTAAAGTCTACAAACAGATAAAGGTACAGAGTTTGTTAATAAATCATTTCAGTTATACTTCAAAAAGCAAAATATTAAATTCTTCACAACACAAAACTCCGATTTTAAGGCAACTATAGTGGAACGTTTTAATTGAACTCTTAAAGAACGAATTTGGAAATTTTTTTTCAGCAAAGAAGACTTACCGATCCATACATGTGCTATCGAAACTTGTTCAGGCATATAATTCTAGACCACATAGAGCTCATCAATTACCACCCGCCAGTGTGAACCAAGACACTTTTCAAAAGTTTGGAATAAATTAATAAAACCGATGCCTCATATTAATATTGCAAAATATAAAAAGGTGATACTGTACGCATTACTAAAGAAACGGCATTTTGAAACAGGGTACAAAGAAAAGTGGACTGTAGAAATATATAAAATAAAACAGGTGATACATAAGAGTAAGAAAGTGGTTTAAGTGTTGGAGGATTTAAATGGCGAAGTAATTGATGGTACATTTTACGAAGAGGAATTACAAGCAGTGCCTGTGCCTAAACTTTATGAAATAGACAAAAATTTAGAAGTTAAAGGTAAACGTGTACTTGTTCGTTGGCGGGGATACCCACCTTCCTTTAATTCATGGATTCCTGTGTCACATTTTGAAAACATTTACTCACAATACAATATTATAAATTAATGTTATATTTGTGTATGTAGGAAAAAATGATGATCCATACTTTAAATACTATACGCATCAAGCAGGAGGTGGTTATAACGTGTATAGGGATGCGCCATATCAACAGGCGATGGTATTGGAAGTTTTAGGTAGTTTATTTCGAAGTGTATTTCCTTTAATTAAACAAGGTGCAAAAACGGTTGGTAAAGAATTGTTAAGTACAGGAATTAATGTAGCTGGAGATGTATTAGGTGGTAATAGTCCTATTGACGAAGCTTTAAAATCACGTTGGCAAGAAGTTAAAAATAATTTAAAAACTACAGCACAAAATAAAATAAATCAAGTATTGGAAGGACCAGGCAGGAGAAGAAAACGAATCAAAGTTCATTTTCCGCAGACTGGTGATAAAAATATTAAGAGAAAAAAGGAAGAGGGAGAGTGATATTTTTGATTAATATGGAACAGAGTACTAGCTTTTATCTTACATTACCAAGTAACAGTTCTATGGAGTATTTTCCAGAAAATACTTTGTCATGTTATACTACCAAACTATATCATCCACTTGTGCTAGAGAAATTTGAGTGAGAGACAGCAGTTGTTGAAGTACATTATACAAATTCATTTCAGAATGTTTCCAAATATACTAATAACATTTATTATCGTCTCATGAATACAAAAAGCTGGAACATAACTAAAATCTTACCAGGACACTATTATAATGTTGATGATATTCTATCTCAAATTAATCATAAAAGTGATATATTAAATTTACAATTACCACTTGAAGCATCAGTAAAACAATTGAAGTCAGTAGAGTAAGAAAAGAACAGGAGAAGCTTATAGAAGTACGTCTATCTCCTGAGCTAGCCAAAATACTAGGTTTTATCATATACAACAAGAAGATATTGCAGTTGTGCATCATGCTCGTTATCCACCTGATTTACAAAAATCGCTACCTAAACTTATGTATATTTACAGTGATATTGTAGAACCACAAATGGTAGGCGATACTATAGTCCATTCTTACGTATTATAAATACAAATATTATAGAGTATGGTATTAAGAATGTACATATTTTTAACAATCCTCACGCAGCAACGTAAACAATTTGATCAAATTATTATTGATTTAAGAGATAGTACAGGTAATCCTCTTCCTTTCCAATATGGCCGTGTATGTGTAAAATTACATTTTCGCAAACGTAATACGGTATTGTAAATTTTAACTTGTGTGAATATTAATAGTAAGAAAAAGAGAAAAAAATAAAAAATGCAGTGTGAGTGTATGAAATCAGAATAAGATTTATTTGCTGGTTTACCTTTTCAAACTAGTATTATAGGTAATAAAATAGTTCGATATATGCCTGTGGCTTCAATATCTGATAATGCACAAATATAATTTTTTGTGGACGACTATATGGACTTACCGCACACAATGTTATATATTAAAGGTAAAATTACTAAATCAGATGGTTCTAATTTAGCTTCTGCCGATAAGAAAATTGGTCCTGTAAATGATTTTCTCAATGCAATGTTCAGTGAAGTGCAATTATATTTGAATAATCAACTTATTTCCTACTCTTCACATACATATCCATATTGATCGTATATTGAAAAACTACTAAATTATAATGCTAATGCAAAATCAACGCATCTTCAAACATCAATGTGGTTTAAAGATACTGCAGTTCATATGGACAGTGTGTTTGATGGTAATGTAGGATTTAAACAACGTTTTCTTCTCAATACTTTAAGTCAGTCTTTTGAATTATTGGGTTATATTCATGCTGATATACTTAAACAGGAGAAATTTTTACTGAATGGTGTAGAACTACGAGGGCTAGTCAAGAAAGACTTGGACTGGATTTTTTTCTAGGCAATTTATTATTACTCAGCAACAGGCACATGATCCTTTTCAAAGTAGTCCCCGCTTATTTGAATGCACTTTTTCATTCGAGTCTTCCAGTCCTCAAACACGTGTCGCAGGCCATTCTTTGAGAGGTCCTTCAAAACCACCTCCGATGCCTTCAGAACCTCGGAATTATCGGAGAAGCGGCGTCCACGCAGTTTGGATTTTAGGGCAGGGAATAGAAAAAAGTCGCAGGGTGCGGTAGGCGTCTCCACCATCCTCAAACCTTTGCAACAGCTCCCTGCAAGTCTCCACTCGAACGGCCTTCTGCTCTGGTGTCAGGAGTCGCGGAATCCATCGCGCACACACTCGGCTCATGTGGAGGTGGTCATGCAAAATTTTGAAGGCACTGCCATGAGATATGCGTAGTGCGGCTGCCAGATCGTCGATACTGATGCGGCGATCTTCTCTAACAATGACTGCTGCCTTGTTAATGTTCACCTCAGTAACAGCTGACGCTGATACACCTGGTCCAACAGCTTTCGTGATTGTCATTCGGCCCTCTTTAAACTCTTTGAACCACCAGAACACGGTACTTCGTGGCAGAGCGTCATCTTTGTAGGCTGCTCTCAACATTCCTAGAGTTTCTGTTGCACTTTTCCCCAGGCGATAGCAGAACCGTATAGCCAAATTGTTCATCTCGTAATGACTCCATTTCTTCTACAGGCGACTTCTAGAGGCGGCGCAGAACATCACCTGCAATAAAAAGTCGTGGTTACCAAACATGCAATGATTCCTTAACAACATTTTATATATATGCACAGCAAGACCCACCATACTTGTATGCCAAACTATGAAGCTCCAGCGTTAACAGAACTGCCGGGGAAAAAATCAGTCCAAGTCTTTCTTGACTTGCCCTCGTATGTATTAAAAAAATTCCAGCTAAACCTGCATTTTGTCTAATAGGAGACACAGATGCTGATGAAAAAGTTGTAATTACAGATGCAACATTGCTTGTGAAAAAGGTTGATGTATCACCAGCAGTTAAAATAGCACAAAATAAAGTATTACATTATCCTAAATTTAGAATAAAATATCCTATAACAAAAGTGCAGGTGAAAGCAGAAACTCTGCCACAAGGAATTAAGGATAGTACACTTCCAGATCAGTTTTCCGGCATAGTGCCAAAACGTATTATTATTGGGTTTATTACTAATGCTGCTTTCAATGTTACTTATCAGACAAATCCGATCAATTTTCAACGTTTCAGTATGTCATTTTTTACATTGTATGTTGATGGAACGCCTGTACCATGCAAATCACTACAACCTGATTTTGATAATAAGCTATATATACAGGCATATTCCACGTTATTTACTGGTTCAGGTATTTATTATGCTAATCAAGGTAATGATATTTCACTTGCCGAATATCCTAATGGTTATACTCTACTGGTGTTTGATTTAACCCCCGATTCTAGTGCTAGTGCTGCATTTCATACTAGTCCACAACGGCAAGATAGTGTGCGTTTAGAGGTTCATTTATAGAAGAAATACAATCTCCTGTAACAGCAATTATTTATGGTGAATTCTCCTCAGAATTAGAAATTGATTTCCAGAGAAAATATATATTAATTAATTTAAAAAAATGTTAAATACAATTGAACTTTATGAGGCACTACAACAAAATCTGCCTAAAAATCATTTTATTGGTGTATATGCTGCAGATGAATTACCTCTGTTTATTCATACATTTCCAGCAGCCATAAGTATAAATACACATTCTAGTGATAAGTTTGGTGAACATTGGGTTGCTGTTTATATATCTAATATGCGTGTGGGAGTGTATTTCGATAGCTATGGTATACCTCCCTATATACAACATCATATAAGGTTTTTAAAACGAAACTGTCTATATTATACATGGAATAATAGACGTATTTAAGGTGAATTATCTCAATTTTATTGGACATTATTGTTTTATATATCTAGCATGTCGTGCGGCTGGTTATTCACTACGCGATTTCTTAACCTCCTTATACTTGAGGCTGTGATAGTAGGTAAAAATTTACATGATTGTAATTAAATTGGTCATTCATGATCAAAAAGTAAGAAAATGTGGTCATTTGGTGTATCAACACTGTGGGTGCATCACACAGTAAGGTATCATATTTGATACCTTAGATCTTAACCAATCAAATAGATGAATTCCTTGCCTCCAAGTTAAATGGGCAGTTGTGCATGTAAATGGTGAAAATAATAAGAAACAATGTTATGGTTACACGTTTATAATATGTAAATTTCGATTACATTCAAAATAAATAAAATAAACAAGTTAAATATTACAATATGCATTTATTGTAACAGTATTCCAATAACAAAGCCAGAAAATTAAGCAGTTTTCTTATTTCTAAAACGTTACACTGAATATTATTAACTGTTGTCTTAGTTATAATTTCAAGTTGTCTTCGTATCTTGTTTTACATTTTGTGAAATAAAGCAAAGCAATTTCTTCCACTGGTAAAACAAAGGTATATGTGACAAAATAAGCATCGTACAAATGTTAGCCCCTTGCAATTTTCGATCCTGCATTTTGACCTACTAGCCTGTGTTTCGGAATTATATTCTGGCATATGTTCTGCATGGCGTATTCTTGCTTTGAGGAGGCACAGGAAGAATTTATCTCTGTTTTCTTTTCCCTCTAACGTCTTTTTCACCACTGGAATCCTCTGTTGAACTTGCTTCAGCGGCAGAATCCGTATCAATTAACAGATCTTGTGCAATCGATAACTTGAACTCATAGTAACCAAAAATGTATTTTCTTGACATTTGGTGGTGTTTAGCCTCTTCACGTTATTCAATCCACGCTGCTGCTGCCACAAAATCGAAGTGAAGCTTTTGTCGTTCTTGATTTAATGCGATACTTGGATATTACACGATCTAACATATCAACACTGCCCAAATAAAGGTTGTACTTCCTGATAATTGCTGGTCTTGGCTCCTGTGCATACCCTTTCTTCTTTTTACACCAACGGTGACATTCATCTACAGGATTCACTCCAATATTTGAAGAAACAAAGAGCATAGATCGATTGTCCAACCCCTTTATATTATCATAGTTTCGAACCACCTGATCGTTGCTGCCTCTACCCCGGATTTTAGTTGCAAGTCGGTCTTCAAATGCACATGTTTTGGAATGCAAGATTTCATTATTGTTCCTGTTGCCAGAATATTTCTGTCAGATAATATGTCCAATAAAGGGGTGGATGTAAAATATCGGTCGGTGGATAATTCTGTGTTATTTGATAAACTATCTCACAATTTAAGAACAACACGTCCACCAATATTAAGTGTCTCCGGATTTTGTAAAATATTAGAAACAATATTGCTTTTATTCCCTCACACAATACAGATCGAAGGGCAAACCATTCCGTGAACAGACGACAAAAACCTTTAGTCTAACTGGATTTGGCTCTTCTCTTATGTATTGTTTCATAGCTACATTCGTATGAAAAGGAATCACTTAATCGTCAATCGAAACCTATTTAGATCTTGTGTTTTCTCTACCCGCATTCGCAATTTGGGACACCATTGGGCGTATTTTCCATAACCTGTTCTCTTCACGTTAGTGAGGTGTAACTAAATCATCGTTCACAGCATTGAGATTTTTTCTGAGTTGGATAAAACTGTCTCTGCTAATATTGTCGGACACAAGCGGTACCTTAGTTCTTCTGTCCCAGATCATTCTGATGCTTGGTAGTCCGAATAGAGTCATTCCAATAGAACAACCAATTAGAGTTTTGATCTCTTGTAGCGTTATATTGAAAGATTTCCCAAACTCCCGGACACCTCGCATGTCCAATACTTCGTTACATTTTCAGAAAAGTAATCTCCGAAGTGTCTACTGAAATACTCAGTTGGATTCTGTAACTACAGTTGCAACTATAAAACACCTTCCTGTAACTACACTTGTATCGGTTGTGACCTAACGTATCATATTCTATACCTTCACTGTTCGTTACTATTATGATGTAATAACTTATATGACATTTCATAAAAACACGTTACATTTCTTGCGAGACAATAGAACGTAAATATTATTCAGTAATATCAACTACAAATGATGAAATAAGAGAAATGTACCACGAGAACTCTTCACATGTGTTCGTCCAGAGATTCCTGCCATTATTATGCCTCTTGCAGGATTCACAACCACACGAAACCAACAGAACAATTTACAATCACAGATACGCGCACGCCGTATAGTTGGTGATACCACAGGCACAACTTTCTTCGTTGAGAACCTTTCAAAACTCGACGCAAAATCCAAGGTATCACATATGATACCCCAGGTCTGAGGAGGTTAAACAAATTCTCACTCACCACTATTGATGCTAACGATATTATTCTTTATTCATTTGTGAGAGTATGATGATGATGGTGGTCACAGGCACGAGATTAAGTTCTCCGTAAACCATGTATATATATATGTGTGTGTGTGTGAGTGGGTGTGAATAACCAGACTTGTTAAATGGTGTTGTTAATTATTTTAAACTCTGCTAAATAGGCTATTATTTAACTCCGCCATTGCCGAACCCATGAGTGTTGAGGTAGCTACCACCGTGAAAGAAAATAATCTCTATTGTGTGTGTGTGTGTATTTTATGCTATGTTAAAATAGGAGTTGAAAAAGAGAACAACTCTTATGTAACACTAGTCAACAAATTTTTACTTTTTTCTGCCACATGAGAAAAAACAACTGATCTCAAAGGAACGTTGGCCACTGAATTCGAATCTGCAATCCGTTTTTCTCTATCACGCACAGTTTTCCCGTGACAGAGGGATTTTCGGGAAATTCCCCCCATATTTCCCTTTTTCTTCATTTTTGTACCTCTAGCTCGGGTACCCTTAGGTATATAAACATACAAATTATATTCTAGGTTAGCTTGATTTATACTTAGTAAACCCTGTAAGTTTCATCTGAGTCGCATCATTCTTCATTGAGAAATAAATATATTTCTATAAATATATGCTCTGTGTACTGTCCATTTTACCATATACAATACGTGCAGAAAAATCACATGTAACTTCCACGGGAATTACAATATAAGTAATGTTTATACTCCATTAGATTTGTAATGAAACATACTTTACAATGATGTATACACGATGTCCGCCATTTTTATAAGAGGGAAATTCTAGAGGGATATTTCGGGAAATTCCCTAAAAAAGTAGATTTTTTGTCTGATGTTACTGTTCATATAGTGATACAGAAGCGGGAATTATGCCAGATTAATCCTATTGAAAAACTGATCTTTAACTCCAAAAGTATACAACAAAATTCTTAGTTTCCACGCCTTTTAAACGTTATTCAAGATAGTAAACAAAAAATTAATATTGACCTACAAAAACAAATATCAATAACTCACAATGGATCAAATGCACAACTGCTTTGCAAAGTATGAAAATAAAACATTAGATAGTACTTAGATAGTACTAAATATGATCAATTCGTAAAGCAAAACAGTTTTCTTTCTTTGTATTAGTATAGTACATGTCTTTCTCGCTGTTCAGCTTGGAGATGTTCGTTCAGCATCCTTCTTATTCCAACGTCTATCCATTGCGGTCCAACGTGGCATCGTTCCGTCAGTTCTTAGTACGTTGCCGCCTGGAAGGGAACTGGAGGAGGTGTTCCGTCTCTAGTACAACAGAAACAAGCGAACAATAGAATAATAAAAATAATACATCAACATTCAGATAAATTTTACATATACATTATATTGTTATCCATTGTCTCTAAATACTACATACTATATCTCTGAAACTTATTTACATATTCCTGGAAAGTATTTATTGGAATTTAGAGTAATGTTTACTGTAATTGTTGAAAAACTTGAACATCGAAGTCAGATATAGTAATAATGCGGAGCATTTGGAAATTTTAGATTTTTTTCTATGTATGCGTACACTTGTTAGTTTATGACTACTACTTTCATTTAAGATACATGATGTTAATTTTAATTAACTAGCATCATGGTTCCTCAAAAAATACAGGGTGCGGCAGAACCGACTAAGCAGATTCTATCGATTCCTGCGAGAGCTGTGGTGGGGTAGGCAGTTGCACGTGGTCTTCCTTTGTTCATTTGTTGACCCCATTTAAGTAGCTAATATGGTCCGGACCGGTGCACATCGTGGTTTTGCCGTTCGCGCTTATTATGAAAACAGCAGATGTTTTCGGAACGCCTCGTCTCTTTGAGGGGTGATGTCAGGTGGCCTGCGCGGTAGCCAGACTTGAAATTTTGGGACTACTTTCTTTGTGGATATCTGAAGGAAAAGGTTTTCAAAAAGCCGCCCTTACACCCTACCAGAGTTAAAAAAGGGAATTATTGACTAAGTGAATGCCATACCCCGATCCGTTCGAATGCAAGAGCTGTTCGAAATTTCAGGGATCGTCTACAACAATGTATTGATGCTAATGGCCGCCATTTGAGGACATTAGTTTCAAAACTAAATGAATGTAAAATGATATGTTGTACTAATTTAGAAAATAAAAAACATTTTTCTCTATATATCCAGATTTACTTTTTATTGCTACTTAAAACTGCTTAGTTGGTTCTGCCGCATCCTGTACAATACAAAACATCATTATTAGACAAAACATGCTAAGAATTAGTCCAAATCTACGGGTAGATCACGATTAGGAATGTATCAATCATTGAAAAGTAAGAATGTAATCTCAACGTTGTTTAAGAAAGTAAATACTGAACAAGAATCACCAACTCCTGCAAGTTTATTCACTAGCAATATATGGCAAATTGTTTATTGACAGCGAATTAATATATACGCAATTGCAAGTACAGAACAAGTTTGTACAGAAAATGGCTAATGTATTTAAAAATATCAGTTTGTCAGCAAACACTCCGGCTTTAAGAGTAGATGATATTGCGGAAAATAAAATTCAATTGTCTGGCAAAAATCAATACCAATAGTGGTTCTTTTTGGTCCTAAATGAGTCAAAAGATATTTCAGATACGCTTAGGAATTACTTGCTATTTGACGGATAGACAAAAAATTATGAAGTCTATGAAGAGGTTTTCATTTTTATAACATTCACGTCACTTCCGCTGTAGAAGTTATTTTAAGGGAATTGAAATTGTTCAGAAAAACGATATAGAATGGAAAATATTAAAGTGTCACTACTGATGGTGTATCATTGTCTCTACATGTATAGAAAGAATAAAAGCCTCATTGCTCTCGTCTCAAAACGTGTAAGAAGTGACAGTGTTTATAACCATTACCTGTAAATTGTATTCCATTAACTGTAAATTAATTTCCAGACCCGTGCTTTATGTCAGTTGATAATCAATTTACAATGTATTGCGGGCTATGACAAAATGAGAAGAATATTTCGGAGCCATTTTCCTGTTTCTTCTCTTAGACGATGGTGTATTGAATGTCTGTAAATCATAAGATATCTCAGTCGTTGTTGAATTATACGTATCCTGTTTGTTGTTTATGTCTTTATACTAGTTTGGACTGACGAACATTTGAAAATAATTGTCATATCGCAGTGGTACTAAAGTTCTTATCTTGCAGAATGAAATTGATAACTAAAAGCTACAGAAAATATTTTCAGAGTTGGAAGTCAACCTTGGATTCAATTATATTATGATCGCCAGATGCAATATTTCTGTTACAAATTGATTAAAGCAAACATAATAAAGATTACATTTTTTAATTCGTTTGCGGGATAAAACATTTTTCATTAGCCATTTGGTGTTCACTTCTGAGACGAGATTAAGTGCGGAACGTTTTGAGGGAACGTAAACGTTGAGAGCAATATGAGTATTTTTCATATAACGATATTCAAAGAGTTAGTGTATTAATCTCGGTTCTATCGTCTTTATTTTAAATGCTTTTCTTCATGTCTTTCATTTATTTGGGTGTACAGTTAGAATTATTATAGTATATTTTAAAGCCAATTTACACTTAATATCTAGACACACTTTTTCTAGATTTTAGTTCCACTTATGTCCAGCGTAGCCATTGTTATTTCTCAGATTTTTTGTGTACTGTTTTGTTGAAGAAACACTGAAATAGTCAATTAACAAATTCTAACTTTTTCTTAACTAGAAAATTAGTGAAAAAGGGTAGTTCTAATGGTGAAGTAAACAACTGCTCAAACACAATTCTGAGATTTAATATCGGAAACATATTCCTGTGTGATAGGATGAACAATCAATCAGTTTCAGTATTTTCTCATTGGGTTCTAATTTAGAGCTTAGTTTGTCAAACATTCTACATATAAAATCCCGCTTCGCTCGGAACACTCACAATAGGAGGTTCTTGCCTTTTGATCGCTCTTTGATCCAGATGTTCCACATTGTGTGTTTCTTCATCAGTTTGCTGTGTGTCTTCTCTTATCTGTGATTTCTTCTATTTCTTTAATCCTAGCCTATTCTTCAACAAGCGAACCAAGGAGCTGTGTTCGTTCAATCTCTTTCTTCTTTTCTTTTTTTCTCTCTTTTGCAATGGTAACAAGGCAATATAACCGTTGAAAGTACTTACACCGATCACGTTCTAAAATACTACGTCAGATCATTTTTGTGTATTTCTTTTTATGCTGTAAATACGGACCACTTGATCCACAGTACGAACGATTCATTTTGTTTTATTGTAACATAGAGTAGGATTAAATATATTATTTCCTCTGCTGTAGAAGTGATTACTTCAAATTAATTTTGCCTTTTACTTTCAAATGTTCCAGTTTATCATTTTTCAGACAGTATCACACAATTGATAGACCACTACAATCCGTATTAAGACAAATTGGAATTTAGGCTTATTCCTTGGAATAGTTCCTACATAGATTAATCACCGCTGCTTCAGTTCGCGCATAAAGAACGACTCATGAAGAGATTGCCATCGTAATAGTTCCTCCATTACCAGCAATTTGTTCTGTCACTGCTCGTTCATCTTGATTGACCTTTCTTCTTTTTTACTAGATTTTTACCATATATTTGCATCTTTCACACTTGAACCGTGTTGTATATTACATGGATTTATCCAGAACTTTATTTAGTACTTTCCTGACTTGCTGGATGTATATTGTCGAAAGTGGCAATGCCTACTAAAAATGATAAGATAATCGTTTACAATCACATTCTATCCAGACAAAGTAAAGTATTATAGATAATTTACCAAATCTTTGAAAACTTCATATATTATAGAGAGTTTGTCATTTCATATGTGTCTTCAAAATATAAAGAGATGCTGTTGGGCTGCTGTTTGTAAAGTCTGAGTGAGTCGGGTAACGTTGTTGTCAAGGTCATCTTGCGACGAAGTCAAAATTAGCTGAGAGAGTGTGTGTAATGGTCTCATGGTAGGCTGGCCAGTTATCCAGATGATATAGATATACGTTCTTCTTGAGCATGGTATGGTATGGAGAAGTATTGGTAGTTAATGATAGCTTGATTGGTCCACGATCGCTCCCCAAAGAATCTAAAACGTCAATAGTGATGTGAGAGTTGATGGCTGTGGAATAAATTAAGATATCTGGTGTGGTGTTGCTAGAGGGACGAATTGGATGTGGTAGAACATGAAAGGTTTATGAAGACTAATAAAAACCAAAAATCGCTGTTTCTCACGTTGAGACCTTCTATGAAAATTGATGTCTGCCATGATAATGAATTTACGGTAAGTATCGGAGAGGTATTGAAAAAATTGGGAAGGTGTATCGGCCTGACATAGATGGTTGCGAAGGCTACTGTATGACCCTTGAGATATAATAATACAACATTATATTATGGCAACTGCAATGTATGTGGTAGAGTAATAGCGCGATGTGGTATGCGATCTTGTAAACCAATGGCTGTTCCACCATGCAGACGTACGCAGCTGGGTCCATCGTGTCTGTGGACAGTATATTGGGGAATAAAGCAGGTTATGTAAGGAGCTAAAGATGTTTTATTAAGTGCAAAAGCGGCAATATTCTTCTCCAAAAGCACTTGCTGCATGAGGAGAGACCGTATGTTAAGAAATAACAGGTTGTATGCCATAACATATAGAACAAGAAGAATGGTAGTACTGTAGAGACGACAAGTCATGCTTATACAGTTGATTCAGTAGGTTGTATTTGGAAATGAACGTTGGATCCGATGTATGCGGCATGTAGTTGGAGATTATAGTATTTTAGCAGAGTGAATGAGTTGATTGAGAACGAGCGGGCGTTGAAATAGCATAATGTTTTGTAAGGTCAGAGTTGAGAATCGTAATAGATCTTCTACTGTAACAGGATGTGTCAACGAGTTTGCAGGTGGAGTGGGGTCATCAGAAGTTTTCATGGGAGCTACTAATTCTGGCTTATCCGGGGTAGGAGCAGGCTTGCCACGACAGCGATAACTGTAAGTTGGAAGTTTTTCAGGACACGTGGTGCATTGAGGAGGTGCATTTGAATGTGAGCAATTTCGGGTCACATGACTCCAGCTACAATATCCGCATTTGACAGTGTTGGTGCAGTTATAAGTTTAATGATCATTATTTGTCTGGCATTTCTCACAGCGGATTGGAAGCGGAGGAGGTGTTCGACATGGTTCTACCTTGTAAAGGCAGCGATATACATAGGCCCCATTAGCTAAGAGATGATCAATGATTTGTTGTTGGTCGGTTAAGACACGAACGAGGTAGGTAGGACCAGAGTTGTTACGGATCCTAATACATTTCTTGATTTCGAGACCCTCGTAGCAAAACTCATCAAATATCTCATCGTCGGTGAGTTCAGGTTCAATGCCTCTGATAACAACTGATAACAATGGTAGACGACGAGGAGGTGGAGATGATTTTCGTTGGCTTGGGGTAAGAGGCGTCAACAAAGCCTGCGGTCCAAAGATTTCAAATGTAGCCTTAACTATATATGGAAGTTAGGATTAGATTTCAAGATGATGCCGTCCCAAGTAGGTATAATTTGATGCACATCAGCGTGCGGTACATATTTATTGATTTGCCTGAAGATTGCTCGAGCAGTTCGATACTTAGCGTCGCAGTTCTTTAATATGGAATTATACATTATACCCTGAGCAGCTGGCAAAGTGGGATACGGTAGAGCATTAGGCCAGTCCATCACGGTAATAATCGCTTTCACTGAGGCAGTGGAAAATTCTCCATCAGAGTTATAATGCCTTGGTTTCTTAGACTCTGATTGCTTTGATTGGAGATATTGAGCGAGATCGAGATTTAGTCTCTTTCGTGGTATCTGCTTTAGTTGTCTTCGTGCCAGCCGAGTGACCTGGTTTCGTGGCTGTAACCTTCGCTCCCGTCGGGGACGGGGCATGTTGTTTAACCTAGCAGAGTATGTAACTCGAAGGAACGTTTTTCGAGGCAATCGTATAAAGTAGGTACTAGAGGAATTCCACTGTGGCTCTCACTTCAGGCAGCAATACGTCCTCGCGGAGATGTGGGTCAGTAAAGCACTGGACCTCCACAAAATTAGATGAAGAGACGACTATGTGATGATGGGCGCGGGCTACCACTTGAATCAGCAATACGGACTGCAAGGAGAGGTCAATTGTGTGTAGCAGGACAAATATCTCTAAATGAACAAAAATACTACTAAATTCTCGCAAAGCGTTAGTAATCGTTCTCAGACCTATGAATCTATAAACAATGATGAATTGAATTCGTTCGTTACGATTGACTGAGATCAAACCTATAACTTTAGCTTGCATATCTTGATTTACAGTTATTTGTAATTTCACGTTTATAATAAAGACATTAATTTTTAAAAAGGAGTACTTGAAATAAATTGCTTACAGAGATCTTTTTTACAAAATTTATTCTTTAAATTATTGTTCAAAGCCTTTGTATTTTATTAAGCCTTCTCCGAAATAAATGCAAATGCATTGTGCTGCAATCTCAGGAGTTTCTTTAAAATATACGTTTGTGAACGTTTATATATTTGTGACAAATCCTTTCGACAGTGAGATCTCGGAAACTACAGGCTCTACAAAGATAACGTTTTCACTGATCGATTACAAATTTTGCGTAGTGTGTCCAGTTCTAACACAATATTTAAAACAAAATGGCAATTATTTATTTATTACGTTTTTACGGGTACACTGGAAGTGTTGAAATAAAAAAAATACTAAAGCATCATATTCTACCTATTATACATTCCAACACCATATAATTGTATATAGGGGCTGCATATCTCTCAGGTGTTTGTTTCATGGGCAAATAATAATGAAAAAGGAAGGATAACCATTTCTCCATTTAAGTTGACTCTTTAATGTTTGGAGTGTTTTGCCCAATGAACACCATATAATAATTGATTGTAATGTATTAGCTTATTTTAAAATGTGTAAAACGATAATCATGCCGGTTGTTCTGAATTGTTGCGAAATATGGTCTCTTTCTCCGAACGAAGAACATAAATTGAAAGTATTTGAGACGAATAATCGGATCCAAGTGAAACAGGAATAGGGAATGGCGGAATCTTCATAACGAAAAACTACATAATGTATACGGTCTATCCAACATTGTTAGGATCATCAAATCTAGGAGGCTCAGGTGGGCAGGTTATGCAGCCAGTATGGAAGAAAGAACGAACGCTTTCAAAATCTTAACTGGAAGATCAGCCGGAAAACGATCATTAGGAAGACTTAGGTGCAGATGGGAGTACAATATTAAGATGCATCTCGCAGATATAGGAATATAAAGTATAAACTGGATCCAATTGGTTAAAGGAGAGCTTTTGTGAACGCGGTATATAACCTCCGGGTTCCATAGGCCAAAGAGTTACTTAGTTTATGTATTTGCTTATTACATACTGCATGCAAGAAGAAAGGAAACACAGAACATACATGAATTTAAAAACTGCAACCGGAAGTAGGATCAAATGTTACAAACGGTAGGAGATATTGAAATAGCAATCGAAAATAATCTCTCCTTTACGGTATCTCTTGCCGATTTTTACCAAGATTTCTTTCACTTGTGTCTGCAAAGGGTCAGTACAGATGTGAAGAATAACAAAACAATTCATGCTCATATATGAATGATGCGCTGTGTAGAGAGCGCAGGTTCAGCTAGTATATATATAAATTTATAAACATCACCAAGATTAACAAAATGACATTGTCTACGTAAGAGGTAAAATTACTTGCGTAGTTTTAGAGAAAATAAAAAAAAAATGTGACGCTAAAAATTATATCGGTCGTTGCCAATACAAATTTGATGATTTAATTCTACTGCAAAATATTATTCGTTTTATAGTGTTATTTATGTTCTAGCATACAGGTAATTTATAGACAAGGGGAAAATGGGGGGTGAGCATTATTTTCAGTTAAAAGATCAAAATTTAACTCCATAAGATCACATATTCAATCTCAAAACATCAAGTTTATTATGTTTTGTAAGAAACAGATATTTTTTTTCAGAAAATTAAAAGGTTTCGTTTTTGATTTTTCTGAAAGAACACGTTCTCGCGCATAACATATTTATATTTTCGCGGCATTAACGCGGCATTGAACACCCTTGTTCCATAGGCCTTAGAGTTAGTTAGCTAAAACCCACATAAGAAGATAATAAATCTCCCTCTCCCCAAAACTTACAAATTCGGATTGTCATCTGTACATCCGTCATATTTTTAAAAAAAATAATTGCAAAAGTAATCGGATATACGTAATGGATTTCTAGCTTAAGGTTTAAAACAACAGAATTGAACGATAAGCTTATTAACGAATGGTTACTTCTAATGTTTCGACTAGACTAAAGGTATTTTACACATAATACTGGATAATCTTCTCAGAAGGATCCGAATAGTAAAGCAGATTTTCGAGCGTCGTACTTAGCCCTAGAAAGGCAAACTTCACTATCAACCCATTAACGGTAAACATACGTAATATTTACGTACCCAGTAAATAATGGTCTATAAATATACGATTCAAATAGAAACTATTATTGTTGCTTTGCTCAAGGTTCCAAAATTGAAATGTTATTGTTTAGATAGTATTACAGCACAACTATTATCCAGGACCGTAATTTGTGGGGTCGGAGGGGGACAACTGCAACCTAGGAAAGCTCCCCGCCGTTCCAGGGGTCTCATTTTAACAAAAATTTTCTTACTCCATATACGATACGAACACGAAATTATAAATGAAGCATTGAACAGGTTCCCTACATTACATAAACAAAACACTATACAAAAGGTAAATAAAACAAAATGAGTCTTGGGCCCATTTCAGTAAAAAAAAAATCTACTATTAGGGGCCCTAGAAATAATATTTATTCGTATGGCTTTGAGATTTGTCAATATTTTACCCTTAATTAATTTGTCAAGTATGGAACAGAAGGGGTGTAAGTAACCGCCTTGTGGACCTTGCCGTGTGGGAGCGCCCACAGGCTTTTGGGGACCCATAAAGAGTAAAAGAAAAAGGAAAGAGAAGGGGCCAAAGAATTAGAAAACAACTTTTTCTAGGGGGCCCAAATACGCGTATGAATGCTTGCCCCCAGAAAAAAAATCTATGTTACGGTGCTGCTATTATTTTAAATCTTTTAGAAGTACATAGAAGAAGATAAAAATAAACATTATTAACACTTAAGAACAAACGTCTAAGAAAGTATAGATATAGGCTTATCACTGATTATTTTTGTTACTAGGAAATATTGAATTCATATTGAATAGTTCTTTCACATTACATGTGAGATTGATTCGTAAATGACACACAGTTATGACACATTTTGATCTGATGTTCACTACACTACTGGCTTATTGCAGTTACGGCAATGTTGCTTCTTGGGATCTTCTCACTTGAGTCTGTCATAGAATTTGTCTTCCAAGGAAAACCATTCTTTTCTAGCAATTCGGTAACACTACTAACTTTCACTTCCCTTTCGTCAAATGGAAGTTCATTTGCCTTCTCATCTCTAAAATATACTGCCCTCTCTGTCTAATGTTATGCCAAACACCTACAGTTCTGAGAGACCGGATGTTTCTGATTACGTGTGTTTTATCTCCGGCCTAAAATACCGGATGTATCGGGTAACGTTAACATTTTTGGATGCTAAAGTCTGTAGTTGGGACATGATTTTAGTGGTTTGATTGCTCATTTGAAACATTTCTGAAAGCATTTTCAATGGATAGACTTTCAACTAGTGGGTCTAAAAGGAGATCTTCAACAATTGTGAGTGACACAGATTTTGAACAAAGAATCAAAGAGCTAGTGTGGAAAGATTCTGAATCAGAGAACGAATCTGAAGGTTTAGAACGATTTTGATGATTCGGACAATGATCCAGACTATGTTATTCCGGAAGAGCCAGAACAAAATGGAGGAAACGCAATCGATCAACAAGAAAATACAAGTTATGAAGATCAGGATGACCTTTTAGAAGCAGAAACTGCAGTGTTCTCCGTGGACGTTGTTCCTTATACGAGTGATGATCGGTGTTTCTATGGTCGAAATAAGTTCAAGTGTGAAAGTAAAGAAATATCAAGAGCAACAAGGATACCAAATCATAATCTTCTAAAAGACGGACATTTGCCAGGACTGACTGTAAAAGGCCAAAGGATGGGAAACCCGAGAGCCAGTGAGATATGGGGCACTCTGTTTGATGAAAACATGCTTCAAGAAATAGTACTTCGTACAAACAAAAAACTGCAATCAGTTAGGTCCAAGTTCAAATCAAGTACCAACCCTTCAAACTACAGAAGTACAGATTCTGTTGAAATTAAGACGTTGATTGGTTTGCTAATGTTAACATCTATTTTTAAATCTGGTCACGAAGACATGTACTCACTTTTTTCTAGTGATTCTACAGCAAGACCTGCTTTTAGAGCTACAATGTCGGTAAAAAGATTCGAATTCTATAATGTGCCTACGATTTGACAATTCATCCACCCGTGACGAGAGAAAGAAAAATGATCGTGCTGCCGCAATATCCTACATTTTTGAAAAATGTATTTCCAATTCACAGGAAATGTATTGTTTCAATTCCAACGTAATAGTAGACGAAATGCTGGTAGGATTTCGAGAAGTGTGCTTTCAAGGTGTACAGGCTCAAAGAGCCTTGCAAGTATGGATTAAAAATCATGTGTATGGCTGCCTCTTACAGCTGGTATCTTTTTAATGCATATATACCGGCAGGGACAGTGACGGAGTAGGATTTTCAGAACAAGAACATAAATTGCTGACGCCTGCTCAAGCAGCTTTATGCTTGTGCAAACCAATTAAATGTTCCAATTGCAAAGTTACAGCAGATAATTGGTTTAGCTCTGTTGAACTAGTCGAATCACGTAAAGAGAGATCTCTCACTTTTGTGGGGCACTAAAGAAAACAAAAGAGAGAGAACCTAATTTCTACCTCAGAAATCAAGACCTGTAGGTTCAGCACAGTATGGTTTCTCAGGTGACAGAACTCTTGTCTCAGTTGTTCCTAAGAAAAACAGGGCTGTTTTGCTTTTGTCGTCCATGCATCATAGCATAGAAATGGATCCTGTCAAAAAGAAAGCAGAAATAGTGTGTTATTACAACAGCACAAAATCTGGTGTCGATTTACTGGACTTCAAATGCTCGTTATATTCTGCCAAAAGGAGAACCAGACGATGGCCATTAGCATCATTTTATGCTATCATCAATATCAGCAGTGTAAATTCCTTTATTCTCTACTTGCGCTACAATCAAAAACCTATTATTACTCGTTTCCATTTTGTCAAAGGCTTGGCTCAGTCGCTTATTGAATCATATCTCAGAAGAAGATTGGAAGTTCAGAATCTTCCCAGGAAAATCAAAGAACTGATTCCCCACTGTCTACTACCTGAGGAGGACATTACCACTGTTGCGAATGGAGTTGCTAGAGACAACATGGATAAAAAAGAAAACTTGCTCCAAGTGTCCGTCTTCCAGAGAGAGAAAAACAGTGTATAAATGCATTAAGTGCAGCAGCCCAATTTGTCTTCAATGCAGTAGAAAAGTGTGCATCACATGTACGGCAAGTCACTAGACGAACGAGTCACATAAATTGAAGAAGATTCTAAAAGCGGAAACAGTTTCAATTATTGCATTTTGCTTAATTTTAGGTAGTGTTTATGAGAATCATTTTCAAATGAGAATCATGTTATGAGAGCCATGTTCATTTTACATATATTTCACCTAATAAATTATAATGTATTCACTTAGAAATTGTTTATGTTATAGAATGTATAGCTTATTATTTCAGTAATTGTGGAATATTTAAGGGTTACAATATTATTTTTAAAGTTAGGGGCTAGGATTTTTACACGGGCTCAAAGACCAGATATTTATGTTTATGTAGTATTTAATAATGTTTCTGGTTAAGCGATAACGTACGCACAATCTTGTTTTACCAATCTTGGTGGTTAATACCTTAATTTAGAAATCTCTAAAAAAAAAAAATGCTTAAATTAAATACCTCATTCTGCCTCAGGTAGGAATAAGGATTTTTCGAAGATAGGTGGGTGACGGGATTTCTTTCTTTCTTTTTACTAAAGATGACTGCATTCCCATAACTCTTCAACGAAAGCAAATTGTTAAATTTTGTTTTCTGCAATAGAAACCTAGAGCTATTATATCTAGCGAGTTCGTTTATGGAATCAATAAAGCGTCATTTCACATGTCACGTAAACGACACGTCGCCCCGAAAAATTATTACTACTTCGTTACATCAACATTGTCGGTTTGAAATAAATAGATTTGTTAATAATTTTCTTGCTCACTACGCTCACAACCCAAGCGTTTCAAAATGAGTTACAGCAAGTTTCAACTAATTTCATAAAGAAACTTATTATATATGACTTGTTAATGATGATGTTATATAAAAGCTGGCGAATAATCACTTACAGCGTAGGCAAGAGTGTTTTCAAATTTTGAGAAAGTCAAAGTCTGAAATTCGTGTTCAGCGTTGTGATGGTGATGAGTTTATTTAGTTAATCATACTTTTCTACTCAATCAGATTAATCACAATAGTGAGGATGAAGGTATGAAGATGAGAGGAATGAAGAGACACACACAAGTTGCTGTTTGGGCTAGAGTATTAAAATCGAAGGTAAAGAAATGGAATAATAACATTTTCGAACTCGAAGTTGAGTTGATCTTGAGTTTAATGTTTCGTTCATCAGCTAGACTATAAAGACGTGTAATTACTATTTAACGTGAAATCCGAAAAATCATGAACTCCGCCGGAAGTTGAAACGGGGTCTACCACGCCCAAAAGCGCGTATACTACTAGAATATTTTTATTCCGTTGGCATATGGAATGCTTTCAATTTGAAAGAATGTATTGGAATCATTTCTCCATTAACTACTTGTATGCCAGGATGCATTTTTTCTTGGCATACGTATCTGTGTTTTATTTACCTACATACATGTAAAACATAAACACACACAAACACACACATACATTATATATATATATATATATATATATGTGTGTGTGTGTGTGTGTGTGTGTGTGTGTGCGCAATGTATTTTTATTATGTTAATTATAATGAGTAACCTAAATTTCAGAACTTTAATTCATTAAAAAAATAGGTAATTACTTTAATTTCTAACATTTACATTAGTCAGGCTATATTTTGGATTCTAAATACGAGCATTTAACATATGAAAGCTTTGGGGCAAAAACTCGTCAATTCCAAAAAGTGAAAGTGCAAAGAAGATAGTTTCAGCAGGGTTTCTCGTCATCCGATTTCATTCAAACTTGGCGCATATATACTCGATAGAAAATAAATGGATACGTACTTTATGTTTCTTTTGGAAAATAGGTTCGAAATGAAAAAATTGCCGAGATTAGTGCAGGCATCCACAAAATGTAATCCCGGATCGTTTTTCTTCGGAAACCGTTTGGTAAATGGACAAATCGGTGACCACAGATCCCATTATGTTTCTGGTCACAAATTTTGAAATAATGTTTTTGACCACACAGTTTGTAGACAGAGATGATTCACTCACAGAAACACACCATTCAATTCCAGTTTTAATGTTGATTGCTGTAGAACAAAAACGGCAAAAGATAGTGAAAAGCGATCTCCTGTAATATATTAGGCGTCCCAAGAATAATTTAATCTCAATCCTTAACACTTTACTCAGGTCAGAGGTGATATAAATCCATTAACGCTGTTGGTTTCAATATGCATTGAGAAAATATTACAGAATACAAACAAATTTTTTTATATTGTGTACACGTGACACTACTACTTTTATATAAACTTAAACGAAAACAAATTGAAAAAGAAAAACATATGTTATATAAACTATAGTAAAGTGACAGTTTCGATACTTTATCAGTATATTTTGTCTGATGTGTTTCTGTCTGCCGTCCTTTCTGCAGTGTCCCTGTATGTGATGAACGCAATGATACGAATTGATAGTGTCACATAAGTTTTACAATGATTGTATATTGTTTTATAAATGATTATTGTCTACGTTTTATTTTACACCTAATACAAACCGATACGAAAGAATTCTATACTTTAAATGAAATATTGGAAAGCGTTTTTAAAATGTGCCTGTTACAGTCATTACGTAGTGTAGTGATATTTTCTAAATGTGTGTAATTATAGAAAAAAATAAATTTCTCGCTAGTCAAGAACCACTCCGTACTACTATATCTAAAAAAGTCAAATTCGGAGAAAATGCTTCCTATGTCACCAAAGCAACACAACAAAGATTTTTTTTTCTTTTTTTGAAATACGAATACAAATGATGATTTTTTCCCATGTTTTTGCCAACAGCGAGAATTTTACTCATACAAAACGTTACGGAAATGAAACTCAGCATATTAACTTATACCTAACCCAGGGCCGGACATAGGTTTGATGAGACCCTAATTGAATAAAGGAAATGGAGTATTCTATATGTATAGCAGATTGTAGGCAACCTATATTCAGAAATGAGAAAATTAGTCATAAATTTGAAGTATGGTGGCAGGAGAGGCCTCATTATTTACATCATGTGTTCATACACAACACAAAATACAGTTGTTGTGTGTAGGTCTTACTTTATTTGCTTTTTTTTTCGTGCATTTTGAAAATGTATATCTAATTTTTCCCTTTACAATTTTTAGGTGATACTAAAAGACTGGGGATCCTAAGGTATAGCTTGCTTACTTATACGTAAATGCGTAACTATGCGAACCGAATACATGTTTAATATTTCTCTAAAAAATTTCCGTTCCTGAAGGAGGATAAAAGGGGTAATTTATTTAACATTTAAGTTTCCGAGTTGTATTAAAATTCGCGAATGTGCAAATCTGATCGCTCTGATCTGATAAAGAATATCCAGTCATCCTTTTAAGAATAAAATATTATTTCACTTATTTGCGCCACTAATGATTTCTTAAATTGTTTTGCACGCTTACTTTTTTTCACACATGTCCAAATAACTACAAAACTGACGTAATTCTTACGAGTATAAGTATGCGTTAGGAAGAATACCCTAAAGACTATTGTGCACAAGCAGAGATGGAGTGGGTCAGTGGATCTGTGGATCACCGGGTCAAGTGGGTCAGTGGGTCGTGGGTCAACAGCGTATGACCCACTGTGACCCACTGCGACCCACCACCCACAATGACCCACTGTGACCCACCGTGACCTACTGTGACCCACCACCCACCGTGACCCACTGCGACCCACCGACTGAGTATGATCTACCGACCCTCTCTTCTCACTGCATTGTAGACAGTATCTTCCGAAGACTGGTAAATTTGTCTTCGTTTTACTTTCAAGACCTTCATTTCCCTTCCTTTTCCACTTGTTTCTGTCTACTTACCTGAGGTGCGTATATCTAACTAAGTGAAAGAAGAACTTCAGGCACTTATACTACTACTTGGCTTTCGAGATCTGTGAGTTTTTAGAGGAGCTAACTACTGGAAAAAAATACGTTTTTGAGTCACTGTAATATATAATTTATTATATAAAAAGTTGAACGTAACTATGTGTGCCTGATCATCACGGTCAAATTTCAAAGTCAAATGAAATGACTTTTGGTATATAGTTAGGCCTTGATCCAAACTGGGATGTTATATTGCTTTCATTATAATGCATGATATCTTAAGGAGGTAGTGAGGATCCGATTTTTTGCGAGAAAAAAATTGAGTATCTCGCACGCCGTTAAGTTACGGAGCTGAAATTCAGTGTATGAATTCTTTACTGAAAATAAACAGAATGTGTAATAGCATTTTTTAATATTCTCCTTTATGGGGGGGGGGTTTCTATATATGGAAAATTGGTAGTGAGTTGGTTTGTAAAAATGATCGAAAACGATCGTTGTTATTTAAGTAAAAAAAAACAAACAAACAAAAAATACAGTGCTTGGCTTCATATATCCATTGCTTTCTACTATAATAATTGCTGAAGTTTATGTTAATTATATGGAGCGCTTACAGCACAGGGCAATCAACCCAAAAACTTGTGACTAAAATAGGCATAAAATGTGTACTGTAAGCTTAATTACACGGAAATTTTAAGTTTGGATTGTACGCATAATTATATGGAAAATTTTACGCTTTTTTCCTTTACGTTGGTCTACTTACCTTGATTTCGAACTTTCAAATTTCATCCTTTTTTCCACTGAAAAGTATTGATAATTCAACAAGGAAATAATTATACTATGATAATTTAATTTAAATTCATCGTAATTTGGCACATGGCAAACAACAGTGTAGTAATTGAAATGGAAGAAGGAGGGAAATTCCCATTCACCTCTGAACACACCAGGAATCTCGTTCCCTTTTGCTTTCTAGACGTGGGAGGGAACTTGGTAATGGCATCAAACCTTTATGTGTAATTGCAAAATTTAAATTTATAAAACAAGTAAGAAATCATCAATTTATCAGGCTTTAATTGATAATTTATTCACAAGATTTCCTATCGAAGGCGTAGTAGATGAAGTTTCTGTTCTCCAAGAGTCGACATTGCCAACTGACATGGTCAATATGGAAAAGGTGTTGTATGGTGATAGAGATTATACTTCTTGCTGAGTATTTCAAAACTGACTAAGAAAAATCGTTATCAGACTTAACAAGCAGTCTAACAGTCCAACAAGCAGATTGTCGATGAGGAGTTGCAGAAATCGGGTAGAAGTATTATCAACTTCCCCGACAGAGTGCGAACGAGGATTTCCCCTTATGAATTTACAGTTGACTGATATTAGAAATAGACTAAGTGCTCAACTTTATCTAACTTGTTGTTCATCAATGTTAATGGCCCACCGCTAGACGAGCTCAAAGTACACGAGCTAGTTATTTCTTGGCTGAAGGATGGACATCATTCCGGTGCAGATGATTTACCACGAAAAAGTTACCAACAGGAAATAAACCCGATTTCAGGTTTGTTTTAAGGTGGAAAATTACGAGTTATAGAAAATGTATACTTGTATTAGTAATGGCTTATTTGTGTTATTCAACTTTGTACCTATTTTTTAGTAAGTCTCTTCTATGCTTTAGGTAAACTACTTTGAATAAATATTCATAATAATTGCAATTATGCATATTTGTAACTTAAATTTAACGTGGTGTTTTAGTGATAACACAAATTTCAATTATGAGCACACTTTATGGAGATACTGTCACATAGGGTACCCGAGCAGCTTTATAAACTATGAAAAACTGATTTTCCAAGTTTTTTTGTGAGAAAAATACTGTGAACTGAGAAACCATAACCTCTTCCATATTGTATAGGGGTATTTTCCTGCGAATAGAGGTTTCTTTTGGAATGCGTTCAGAAATTAACACTTGCAAGAATACTCTCTTAGTACAAGTATATTTTAGGCACACACTAATTTCCCCCCCACATCGAACTGTTTCAATTTCCTCTCTGACAAAAACTTAACCATTTATATCATAAAGGTCAGATCCACTGTTATTGTAACAGAGTTGTGCTTGAGCGATTGACTAGAAATTTAAACTCCGATTAGTGACAATTTCACAGTCTTGTTTTATTACAAGTGTAAACTCTTTATTCAGTACAGAAGAGGCCGTTGATCGTGTTCAGAGTTGATGATGATGGATTTTGGTGAGTCAGAATAGGTCACAGTGGATGAGAGTGGTTCATGGTGGGTGGTGGGTCAGAGTGGGTCACTATGGGTGGTGGATCAGAGTGGGTCACTATGGGTGGTGGGTCAGTGGGCCTTGGGTCAGGTTTTTATTGACGCACGCCAATTCTGTGCACAAGGACACTAATCAGTGCAGAGAAAACTTACCTACCTCCGCTACACAAACACTAAAAATCAGGAATGCTATCCAACCGAATCAGGTTAAGAACACAGGACACGTCACGCGCAGTAGCACGGAGGTGCGTATGTACTGAAGCAGGAGCATCAGAGACAGAGAATTGTGCACTTAGATGGGGATAGTGAAAAAAATAATATATCGCATATAAACAGCGCACTTGTATATGTTAGAGCATTTGTCATGTTTTAAGAGCAACCAATCATGTTTTGAGATTTGTACACGCTCACTTGTAAACTGTACACGTTCTCTACATTGAGCAGAAACACTTCACAGATAGAATTCAATATGTTATACAGTCGTCTTTCAAATGCACTCAATTATTTTAACCGTGATAGTACTTGTCATAATTTGACATTTGTAACCTTACAGTTTCTCGGCGGGATCTCATGTGATTTGGATCCCACGTTAAGCTTTCTGTCCACGTCTCATGAGAGGCGGATTTAGAAATTAAAAACTGGAGGGTTCAGCCAGAATCCAGATTATGATTGATATACCATGAGTTTACTATAAACTTTGAAAAACATTTACAATACCCTAAATTACATTAGTTACATACTTTAAACTTGGACAGGCCTACGTCCCGGACTATACCCCCCACTGCGTCTCATATAACCTCGGTACTAATAGGAGAATTTAAACTGAAAATCAAATCAATAAAACTGATTTATCTTGTAAACGTAAAATACGGTTTTTCATATTGTGAAAAAGTCCTCTCTAAATGAATACAATATAGTACACTATCATTTACCTAATAGTGTGCTCACAACTTTTAATAGTGGAATTTCCTGGATTAATGACGGGTTATTTGCAATCTGCATCAATTTGCTTATGTTAGAGGCATGAAATTTGGGATATAAACTTTAGACTTGCTTGTTGTGTTACCCTTTAACATTTTAAGAAATCCCTTAAACCTTATACACACGCGCTAAATTTTAGGACTTATACATATGTGCAAGGTGTTTCACACCTCATCTGTTATGTTTTAAATGAAATTACTGTATGTATTTGGGATGTACAACTAAAATTATATAAAAGTGATGCGACGCCATCATTTTGCCAATAGACCTTTGATTTTATGGCCATTTTTACAGAAATATATATTTAATCTGATTTTATGTTACACATTTCATATATATTGCTGTAAAATATTTAATATATGTGTTTAAACGTTTAGTAAGTATTTGTAATGTTTCTATGTGGTAAGAGGATTAATATATTAAACAATTTCGTGTGCTTTTTCATATGTTCACTTCAAACAGTTTTCAGAATAATAGCTTTAATCATACATTACATACACATATTAAAACAACATGTACTTGAGCTTCCTCCAATAAATAAATATAAAAATGTTCTTTCAATATCATGTAGAACAAAAATAGAAGAGGTCTAATATCATAGTCTATTGCATGCAAATAGAAATTAGACATTTTTCTAACCGTATTACACATTTCCGGTCATTTCCCTCACGTATCTGGTGGAAGAGCAAAGTTTTTATCTGGGGCACACTGTTCACTATACACAAGGCTGTGCTTGTTGCAGATCAACTTGTTGCAGAGTGATGATGGAAGTTTCCTATTTTTTGATGCAGGCATATTTTACACCGTCCAGAAACTCTTTTCTTTCTCCTTTCGGGCCCTTCTTTAAGACTAGTGATACGCTTGACTGCTGCTTTCACATGAAGGGGCAAGGAATGTAGAGATAGCCTAGATGGAATATGAGCCCTGCATAGCTACAGGCCCAGTTCCTTTAGAATCATTCTTTTGGCTAGTTGTTTTTGCACTCTAATGTTGTTTTTGGAAGTGACAAGAACATTTATGCCTGGAACATTTAGCATGCAAAAACCACTGTAAGTAGCCAATGTTTACACCTTTTGGCTCAGTATACGTTCTGCACAGTTTGTCAACAACATGAATGCCACCTTAATTGAGCTGAGCGAAGCGAAGCTCTTATACTCGGGTTAGCCGTTTGGTTGTCCGCGAACTTCTCCTAGACCGTTTGGCCGATCTCAACCAAACTTAGCACGCTGATAGAGTGTGTCGTGCTGAGTGACAACATAGGTCGAAATCAAAAATCCGATGTACCATCGAGGAATAATGACCGAAAAACGCTTCCTCCTAGACCGTTTGGCCGATCTCAACCAAACTTAGCACGCTGATAGAGTATGTCGTGCTGAGTGACAACATAGGTCGAAATCAAAAATCCGATGTACCATCGAGGAATAATTACCGAAAAACGCTTCCTCCTAGACCGTTTGGCCGATCTCAAGAAAACTTAGCACGCTGATAGAGTATGTCGTGCTGAGTGACAACATAGGTCGAAATCAAAAATCCGATGTACCATCGAGGAATAATCACCGAAAAACGCTTGCATAGACTTAACATGGGGAAAAAGTTTTCACGCGATTTTTTTGTCAACAATTAAAAATGGCATTTATTATTGCATAATGGCCAGGAATGATTACGTAGTTCAAGCTCGCTCAGCTCATTTCATTGCAATCGGGTACATCCATTGCATTCCTAGTGTAAAATTATAATCAGTCATCATAACATATTTCTCTCCTTCATCTGTGATCAATTGTGTTGTGATGGTGAATTGTTCATGCCCCAACAAATTTTGCGGGATTGGAAGAATAAGAAATGATGGTCATATGCTTGGAAAAGCCAAACAGACTTGAACATTTCACGCTTCCTCTTTTTGCTGTTAGTCCTTGTGGATCGTACTCGTGCAAGTTAGTAATGTTGTTCAGACTCTTGTTTAATATTTGTATCATGTCAACTTTCATGTAAATCATTTTCTGCGTCACTAGAATCGTTAGAAATCAGTTCTTTATCACTCTCAATAGAATCAAAGAGGTTCCTTATTCTCTCTTCTTTTTGCTCAATACTGTTCATTTTGTGTCCTTCTCTTACGGACTATTTTTTCTGAAAAAAGTTAACCAGAATAATATTTGCCTATATAACTATACACAGTTTTAGAAAACTTACGGTTGAAAACTTGTCAAAACTTATATTACACAAACATATGCGCGGGGTCGATTTCACCCCTGTCAATGTTTAAGGTCCGGAAACCACGACCGCTTAACGAAAACCGACAGAGTGTTGGGTGAATATAATCAGGAGTTGTAGCCAGAAAGGTACCTGTAAGCATAGGACGCTAGAATCGTTTTTCTTTTGCTACCATAAAAATGAATTAGCTTGGGGCGGATTTTACCTCAGCATTTGTATTTAAAGGTTAAATGAGGGAAGGGGACAATTTCTGATATTCAACTTTCCATTTTATATAAACATTCATTGTGAAATTTCATTTATGAACGAGTCATGAAATTACGTTTATAAATTCTTAATTAAAAGTAAGTGATATATATTTCAGATATTTTTTGAACTTCACCTCCTACATTGGAAAAAGGGAGTAACATAACAAAATTTATATTTCTAGTACATTACAAATACATTATTTAAACCTTCTTTTTACCGTGCAAAGAACGGGTAATTCTGTATACAAATACAAATAAATGGAAATGAGAAACAAGTCCCGCTTTTAACATAGAGTATTATAAGTTTACAAGTACAGATGGCGCATTATGTTTATTAGTGATATCTTACATTAACTGGCTGTAAGTACAAAATAAACTCATCTATTCCACACCTTTATTCATAACTTATAAAGGTTAATTAACCAGACCTATTATGTGTTTCTTATAGTGTAAGTGGCTTATCCTTAATTGTGATAATATCTAAATTTTGGCGTTCAGAGTTTATTTAAAACAGTACATTAATATTGTTTCAATTTTATTACTTTAAAAAGAAGAGTACAAAAGTCGACTTATCCTTAATCGAGATTTACCACTGAAATTACTTTGTGAACTCCATACAACATGGCTTATATGCATAATAAGAGTTATATTTAATAACTCTAGGCACGTGATGTACTACTATACAAAAGTTCAAAAAAATACCTTTGGTAAGTTTTAGGATTTTTGCATCACATGCTCTTCTTCAACCACTTCCTCTCTGAAAAAAAAATGCAACTTGTTCAGTTACTACTACATTTGTAAGCACTAAAATGAGTTCATATTTTACGTACTTTCATAAATTGTAAAGGCTAGAGGTGATAAATATGTTGTCTCGTGTCGAAAACACGACGAGAATAACATTTTTAAATTCGAGACGAGACGAGATAGAAGATCATTTTTGTCTCGTTTTGAAGACGAGTCAAGAAGTTTCTCACGTATAGTGGACAGCACTAAGATATCTCAAACACTTTTACTGTTAGATCATTCATACTTTAAAATCCTATAAATTGACAAAATGATTCTAGGAGCACAATGAAAAGCAGTTATCAATATTTAATGTTACGTAATTCTTCATTACATAATGTATTCTCGTAAATATAGTATTAATGTTGCATCTTGCCTTTCACCGAGTAATTCTTGTAATTTCCAAACAAAATTATGCAAAAGTTGTGGCATAAATTTTGCACAAAAAATTACAAAACGAGGCCAGAATAATTTCGAGAAAAGATGAGAAAATCTTTGCAAGACTCGATATGTAAAAATAATCCTCGAAAATCGAAACCTCTAAAAGTTATTTCCAAAACGAGATTATATAAATATATTTCTCGCCTTGTCGTGTCATATGGGTAGCACTAGTAAAAACATATTATACGATTATATTCGATGCATTTTGTTGTGAATGTATAACGAAATACAATAAGTAAATCTTTAAAGGTGTATTTTTTTTCCTTTTTTTTGTTTTATGTTTATTGAATTACAACACTCTTAGCCTTTTCCTTATATCACAACCTCGAAACAGAATCAAAATTAATAAAACATTTTCAAAAAATCACTACTAATAGACTTGCGTAATCGTCTGCTGAAATCTGAATGAAGTAAAACGCAATTTATAAATAGTAAGTGCATCAGAGTTACAGTTATGTGAGGCTCTCTTTAGAATCGTGCATACCAGTGTAAGGAGTGTGCGCATCTATGTTAAGAGATATCAAACAACGTTAGATACTCCTATTAGATTATACCTTTCAGTGTATATCTTTCATAAATAGTACATTATGAAGTAGATGAACATTTTCCAAGAGAAGAGGCTTGAACCCAGAAATTTTTGTTGCGAGAGGCCCAAGCTCTGGAGAAATGAGGTTATAATATTACAAGCCATTTCTTCTATGAAGTATTGAACAGGTAGTATTTTGCACCTAAAAGAGGATTAGCAATTGTAAAATGCTTATACCTACAGAGAAAATGAGAGATCTAGATTATTTTTATAAGAGAAAGAGTAGAGAAAAAGTGTAAAGTCAAATTTGCACCGTGCATCATTCATTGTTCCCGCTAAACAAGTATAGTTTTTTACTGAAAAAGTGTACAAATGTATGAAAACTTAGGGAGGTTTTATGGGAGGATGTCCAGACCAAGTGGAACTCCAACTGCCTCAGATTAGTAATGAAAAGCATATTTTTTAACACCATAAAGTTTTATTTTTTTTGATTTTCTCGAAAACAGCGCATCATAATTTACCCACACTCGTTATTTAAATTAAATAAATGTAATCTATGTCTTTCCTCTGTGCAATATTTTAATTTAATAAAAATTAAAAGTTGAAAGAAATCAATCAGATTTTTCTGTTATATCTGAATAACCATACTTAAATTATACCTACGTATAGTCATTTCCTTTTGTCACAATAAGAAGTTTGATTAGGTTATTCTTCATTGTGAATATTATCTGAATAATTTGCGTGATTATCGTAAATATATATATATATATATATATATATATATATATATATATATATATATATATATATGTGTGTGTGTGTGTGTGTGTTTGTGTGTGTGTGTGTGTGTGTGTTTACAAGGAAACTTTTTGTATATTTTCTCAAAAACTAAGCATGTAGATAAACACTAATCCGCATAATTTCTTTTCCTCAATGAGATCTATTATTTGTATAAATCCATGCTTTATCTTTGGTCATTCGTTTCGTTGAACGATAATATTATTTTAAAGGAAACTGTGTATTAAGTAGTTATGTAGAAAAGATTGACAAAATATAATAATTATACTGAGATAAATAAGAACATAAACATTATATACAATAAGAATTATAATTTAATGTGATTGAGTTCGAAAAGAGTATTTACCGAAACTCAACTTACAAATTTAGCAGTCTCCATTACACTTATATTGGGCTTCAACATTGTGATAAATACTTTCTGGTACTATGTTATGGTCCAACTACACTACTGCATTTAATTTCACACATGTTTAAGGTCCCTTAGTCTATCCATACTTCAACCAGCCTATTTAAGAATGGAAACACGTACAGATAACAATACTGCTAAATTTTAAGCAACCCCACATTAATATTCTTTCTGTAGGTTGGTAAACATATTGTATTTACTAGTAATTACATATTGTATTTACTGTTAAATTGGGTCACAAGTTTGTTACAGATCGTTGGGATCTATATCTCAATTCTTAGACCCAGTCTGATCAGGTGATCACGCAATACACGTAAACCTAGGCAGACTCAATGACTGGAACAGCCCCGATGTCCTGCGAGCAGCCGAAATGTCGACTCCACAGGAATAGAGCAGGCTTTTATAGTGGAGAGTGTATCCAAAGTGTGAGCTCAAACATTATGTATTTGATTCCCAATGTAACATTTCTCAATTAAGGTACAATGCGTTGGCTAAAGTATAATATATTTTCATATTAGTCGTCTTTCCTCACTAAACAAATTCACTCGTTTTAATTACAGACCTTACAAGAACACGTTCAAAATACTATTTGGACTTAATTGACTCTCGTATACGAAGGGTAATCCAAAAATAAGTGGAATCATACTCCTAAGAATCGTGTACTTGTAGTGTAAGGTTTCGTCGCTACGGCGCTGTAACGGAAACTCCCTTTTAGTCAGCATGCCGAGAAGTGTCAACGAAAAATGACGGGTGTAGTTTCTTTCGCAGTTATACATGATATGTCTGAAGTACACTCTGGCACGAAGAAATGACAGACTCTCATGAACAACGTGCAGCTGTGAAGTTTTGTTTTTTACTCGGCAAGAAAGCACTAAAACAGTTGAAATGATTCAAACAGCTGACAAAAAACCTGGCTCTCAGTAAAGCGCAAGTGAACAAAAGGTTTGTTCGGTTGAAAAGGTAGGAAATGACAATTGAAGACCTTATCGTCCTTCAAGTGCGTAGAGCGAGGACAACATTGAAAAATGCGAAATTTCATTTGAGAACATCGACGCAGAACAATCGACCACCTCGAAGATTTTTCCACGCTATGCTAGAAATCCATTTAGTACGAAGATTTACGGATACTGGAAAAACTGAAATTGAAATGTCTAAGATTAAGGTCCCACGATTATGCCCATTACGATAAGGGATAAAACGGGAATGCGACGAATGGCTACTAAGTTTGTGCGGAGACTTCTCACCGATGAGGAAAAGGTTTCTCAGTCAAAGGCTGTCTTACAATGATGGACGCAGTCACAGACGATACAGAGTTTTCGAACAAAATCATCACAGGCAACGAGTGATGGTGCTATGGGTACGATTCCAAAAGAAAGTAACCGTCTTGTCAATGGACATTATCTGGCTTATTTCATTTACAAAAAGCCGTCAGATTAAACCAAGTGTGAAGGTGATGCTGATCTGCTTCTTGATATAAAAGGGATCGTACGCTCACAATTCGTCCCTCGTAAATGACCATAGACTAATAAACTATTTGTAGGAATGAAAGTGACTGCGCACAAGTGTTGTGGAATAAAGCGGAGTGGTTCCTGCATCATGAGAATGATCCCGCGCACACGCTGCTCATTGTTCGCTGGTTTTTGGCCTCAACTCAAACGACTACCTTTACTTACGCTCCATATGGCTCTCGCGAACTTCTTCTTGTTCTATTGGATGAAAAGGTACTTGAGAGGCAAACACTTTGCTGATGTAGGCTAAGTAGACCGCAATGACACGATGGCGCTAGCATATATCAGAGAAGGTATTTGCGATGGCGCTAGCACATATCAGAGTACTTCAAACAATGGAATGAACCTCTGAACAAATGCATTATTACGAATGAAAAATTCTTTGAGAGTGAATAAAGTTGCGTTTGAAAGATCGTTATATTGAAAATAAATGAAATCCGTGGTTTTAATTTTAAAATATCCAGCTATTTTTGGGTCTTTCTCCGTATTGTAACGGCAAATTTTAGAGGCGTCCGCTATTAAATGTTCACATTCGATCGTAAAACATGCACCATACCCTTTTCTTGCAATTCTAACGCATTTATACTTTGGTAGATCATGTAGTTATCTTGCAGTGCAATTATTCTATTATATACACACAGCTCAACAAAGAGAAAGTCTATTATATATAGATTTGCTTATAAGAAAGAAAAATATAATGTTTATGTTTAACGTCCCACGAATATGCCTTTTACCCTAAGATATATTAATGATTAAGGCATGGAATGAAAATGTGTGAGGAAACAGGAGTACGGTGAGAATGCCCACGGACACAATGTTCTCCACCTCAAATTTATTTGGCCAGGAATCGAACCAGAGACACCACAAACTAAGGATAACTGTGTCATCGTGCCACCAGTTAGTACAAAGAAAAGAGAGAAATGAGGTTATTATACTAGAATTACATTAGAACGTCGTACATACTTTCCCTTTTTGTATGTGATGATGTTTAGCTGTCTCCGACTCATAGGTCTTGGCGAATCACCGCGCCTACTTAGTCACAGGTAACAAAGTTCGTAACTCATTCCATCACTGATGTTTACGTTCTTTGTCACCATGGAGAGTTATATAACACGAGTCCTACAGCTAAAACAGGGATCTGAACAATCTTAGTGTCATCGATACTGTCCGCCTTAGAACGAAACTGTGGACCTAGTGCAGCATTGGTATATCTGTACCTAGTACATCAGAGAATTAGGCCTCTTAGAATCACACAAATGCACATTGTAAATGCACATGTTCTTTGTTCCTCGCGATTACTCATGAATGGAAAAGAACGCTGGCGTGTCTGACATGTAAAATTTGGGGGTAATGTCAAAGAAAATTATTTAAATAGTAATAGCTATCCCAAGCTGTTTATTATCTTCGATTCCATTTGTTACTTTTCTGCTTATCTTCACGAACCCCCTGAGCTATATCAAGAACTCAGTTATAATAGTTTCAAAGCATGAATATTATATTCCAAATAAATATAATATTTATAAGTCATTCTGTCGTTAGTAAATAAGTTAGAATAAAATATTGAATATGTTGAGCCTCAAAATATTGAGGGGATGCGTCCCCCTTGTTCAACTGCCAGAGAACCCGCGGAAAAGAATTATTGATTTTTTTTTTTTTTAAGTTTCCAATAGATAGCTTAAGCGATTGTCTCAGCTGAGTTCATTGATTGTGTTGATCCGTTAGCACATTTCACAGATAACGGTGGTTATGCATTTGCTATTTTGCACTATCAAGTATAAGTGGACGTAGAGTGGTAGAAGTTACAGATTGCGAAATTAAATGGCATCAGAATCCTCAAATAGTTGACATCTGCTGGGCAAAATTAGAATTTGCGTGATTATATTTATTGCCTTCAGAAAATAATATTGTTTCTGTTATTTTTATGTGAATCACGTATTTGAATTTCTTTCTTATGACCGTTACTTTCGAGCAACATTACGAGTGTAGAAACTTATCTATGATCGCTATGGAAAACAAAATTCTAGATCTCAACAGAATTATGTCCCATATGCTTTCTCAGTGCTGAAAGAGATGCAACACTTCTGTCCAACTTACTCGTACACAACCAATTTGCCATTTCTTGACCAGAAAAAAGATGAGACCGTTCATTTTTTCATAACATTCATCTGCATTCTTTACCTCATCGATCTATCGAATACCTAGAACTAGAAAGCAGAATGTAGATTCCTTATTTATCACTTGGTATATGTAAGTGTGAATATTCGACATGTTCTAACACACTTGCCAGCAGTAGGCGCGCACTCAGAAATTTTTATTAGTAAGGGTCCAAGCTTTGAAGTTGCTACAATACTACAAGTCATTATATCTAGGTAGTATTGAACGGTATTACTCAGCACCCGAAAATACAATAAGTAATTACAAAATACTCCCACCTATAATTTCTGAAATATGTGATAACACTAGATTGTTTTTATAAGAGAAAGAGTGCAGATGAAGTGTAAAATCAAATCTTTATACCTCACCGATCATTTCCTTGTTAAACAAGTATAGTTGCAATATGAATGTTCAAATTTACTGCATTTCTGTCCGGACGCAGTGGAACCCTAGTTGATGTGCCTCTGGCTAGCAGAGTTAGGCAGCATTTGTAAGCCAATAGAACCGTGATAGGGTGTAACGGATCTCGTCCTCTCTTTCTTCTTTTTCCCCAAATATTGGATAAGTAAAATAATAATAATAAAGGATAATTTTGACTAATAAATGCTAACTTTTTTTAAAATCAAAATTCTCCTGACAGGGTAGCTCACTTTTTATCGGAGTTACAACAGAACATAAGAGGGTAAATCGTCTCAAAATATGTTGCTTTTAATTTGAATTCAAGGAGTTTTGTAAATCGGACAAACTGTTTGAGGTGCATTTCGCCAGCCCCCCCCCCCTGGAGTTTCGAAACAAAACCTATGCCAATCGTTTGTGCTACGTTTGTGCCGGAATGTAACGCAAAAATTTTCGTTTGTACCACTTAAGAAACAAAGTTATAAGATTTTTTAAGTGGGGGGGGGGGCTGGGGAAACAGCAACCCCCAATTCTTCAGCCACAATTTTTTTGCACTGCATAGTATGTCAAATTAAGTCCTTCGCTGATCTCCCGGAGGGTTGTCCGACGGTCCAGGTTCAGGTATTCGCGAACTCGGTAGACGTTTTCATCGGTTTTCGACGTCGACGGCCTCCCAGAGCGTGGTTCGTCATCGGCGTCCTCGCGGCCTTCCCTGAAGGCCTTGTGCCATTCAAAGATCCGAGTACGGGACATCACATCTTCCCCAAAGGCTTCCTTGAGCAGGTCCTGTGTCTCGGTGAACGTTTTTTAGTTTGACACAAAACTTGATGGCATAGCGTTGGTCAATCTTTGACTCAATTTTCAGCGCTCACAAAACGTGAAAACGACCAAAACGACGTTCGCGCGGACAGCGATGCTTTCTCAACCGCTGCTCGCAGCGCACTGGGCCAAGTTCCGCTTGAAAGAGGAAGGTCCCGCGCACATTTTCCCTCACCCCTCACATTTTACGAAAGCGAGGGAGCCGCGCGGCAGGAAAAGCTCCAGCACTTTTCAATCAGACCCTGTATGACACAATGTAAGTTGACTGTGGACTTAATTACATTTTGCGCAAAACCCCCAAATTTCCAATGACTGTTTCTAATTTTCCGTGTTGAAAACGTTGATAATTTTCAAGAGTGAGGTAACTGAATAAATGAATTGTGCCAGAAATTTGAAACTTATGTTTTTTTGTTTTGTTTTTTTTGTTTTTTTGGCACAAAACACCTAAATTTTGAATGGCTTCTACAGCAGTCCCTTTTCAGGTAGAGCTGTAAAATTTGATAGGTTTGCTATTTGGGATACCACAACACATGTACAAAATTTGAAGAAAATTCAAACATATGAGCCACGTTTTAGTTTCAAATTTGAAAATTTCATATGGAATGACCCACTGTATGTGTTTGGGAAGTTCTATGCGATGTCATGGTTTTTTTGTTTCAATAGACTTTAGATTTTATCGCCATTTTTACAGAAAAATATTTTTACTTTATTTTTATGTTATACATTTTATATATTGCTGTAAAATATTTATTATATGTGTTTAAACTTTTAGTAAGTGTTTCTAATGTTTCTACATGTTTAGAGAATTAATATTTTTTAACACTTTCGTGTGTTCTTTCATATGTTCATTTGAAACTTTTTTCAGAATAATAGCTTTAATCGTTCATTACATACAAATATTAAAGCAACTTGTACTTGAGCTTTCTCCAATAAATGAATATAAATCTGTTCATTCAATATCATGTAAAACTAAAATAGAAGAGGTCGAATATCATATGGCATACAAATACAAATTAGAAATTTTTCTAATCGTATTACACATATACGGTCATTTCCGTCACGTATCAAGTGGAAGAGCCAAGTTTTTATCAGGGGCATACTTTTCACAATACGCAACGCTGTGCTTGCTGCAGGTGAACCTGTTGCAACGTGATGATGTAATTTTCCTGTTCTTTTGATGCATGCATGTTTTACACCGTCCACAAAATCATTTCTTCCTCTTTTTCGGGTCCATCTTTAAAACTAATGATACGCTTGACTGCTGCTTTCAGATGAAGGGGCAAGGAATGTAGAGATAGCCTAGATGGAATATGTGCCCTGCATAGCTGCTACTTGTTTTTGCACTGTAATGTTGTTTTTGGAAATGACATGAACATTTGTGCCTGGAACGTTTAGCATGCCAAAAAGTACTGTAAGTGGTCAAAGTTTACACTTTTTGGCTCAGTACTCGTTCCGCACAGTTTGTCAAGAACATAAATGCCACCTTAGTGTAAAATTATAATCAGTTATCATAACATGTTTCTTTCCTTCATCTGTGATCAATTGCGTTGCGATGGTGCGTTGTCCATGCCCCAAGAAATGTTGCGAGATTGGAAGAAAAAGAAACGATGGTCATATGTTTGGAAATGACAAACAGACTTGAACATTTCACGCTTCCTCTTTTTGCTGCTAGTTCTTGTGGATCGTACACATGCAAGTTAGTAATCTTGTTCACACTCTTGTTCAATATTTGTATTATGTCAACTTTCATTGAGAGTGTAAATCATTTTCTGCGTAACTAGAATCGTTAGAAATCAGTTCTTTAACACTCTCAATAGAATCAAAGAGGTTCCTTATTCTCTCTTCTTTTTGTCCAATACTGTTCATTTTGTGTCCTTCTCTTGCGGAATTATTTTTTTTTTAAAAAAAGTTAACCAGAATAATATTTGCCTATATAACTATACACAGTTTTAGAAAACCTAGGTTGAAAACTTCTCAAAAAATTATATTACACAAATACATGCGCGGGGTCGATTTCACTCCTGCCAATGTTTTATTACACGGAAACAACAACCGCTTAACGAAAACTGACAGAGTGTTGGGTGAATATAATCAGGAGTTGTAGCCAGAAAGGTAGGCCTACCTATAAGCGGAGGATACTAGAACGTTTTTCTTTTTGTAGCACAAAAATGAAATGGCTTGGGGTGGATCTTACCCCAGCGCTTATGTCTAAAGGCTAAACGGGGGAACGGTACAATTTCTATGGTATTCAACTTTTAATTTTATATATTTATTTTTCAGATAACATTAAATGCGAAATTTCATTTAGAAATGAGTCATTAAATTACGTTCATAAATTCTTAATTAAAAGTAAGTGATATATTTCAGAGATTTTTTGAACTTCACCTCCTACAGTGGAAAAAGGGTGTAACATAATAAAATTCATGTTTCTAGTACATTATGAGTACGTTATTTAAACCTTCTTTTTTACCGGTAATTCTATACAAAGCACGGGTAATTCTATACAAATACTAATAAACGGAGATGAGAAACAAGTCTCGCTTTTTAATATAGAGTATTATACTGTTATAAGTACAGATGCCGCATTATGTTTATTAGTGATATCTTACATTAGCTGACAGTAAGCACAAAATAAAATAATCTATTCTACATCTTTATTCATAACTTATAAAGATTAATTAATCAGATTTATTATATATTTCTTATAGTGTAAGTGGCTTATCCTTAATTGTGAAAATATCAAACTTTTGGCGTTCAGAGTATATTTAAAACAGTACATTAATATTGTTTCAATTTTATTACCTTAAAATAAGAGTATACGTGTAAACGTATCCTTAATCGAGATTTACCATTGAAATTACTTTGTAAACTCTATACAGCATGGCTCATATACATAACAGTGTTGCCAGATCTACTGATTTTGCAGGAGATCTCCTGCTTTTTCTGCGTTCTACTGATCTACTGCGAAAGAAAATGAAAAGTGAAGAATCTCCTACTTTTTCCGTACTTCGAGAAGTTGAAGAAATATATTATTATTAATATTGAATTTTCAATGTTTCCTTACATAAAAAGATGAAATTTCTCTGTTATACTACGCAAAGCTCTGTACAGCATATAGTTATAGAGCTTTAATTTGTATAATATGAATCCAAAGAATACAACTGTACGTCATCTTCTATATGCATCATGGTTAGCGTTTTTATGACTTTCTGTAAGATTTACAAGTAAGTGTTGTTTAGATTGGTACTTGGCTTGGAAGAGTGGCTTAGATCATTTCTCCAAGATCGTCAGCAAGAAATCGTCTTATGGCACGATTACGTGTGACTGTACCATATAGTTACGTGCATGAAAATACATTTTCCCACTCCACTTTGCTCTTTCACTACGTTTTACTTCGTAGGACGTAGGAACACAAATCACTTATCAATATTGAAAATCATTTATCAATATTTAATGTTACGTAATGTCTTTTCGTAAATATAGTATTAATGTTGCATCATGCCTTTCACGGAATAATTCTGGTAATTTCCAAACAAAATTATGCAAAAGTTGTTGCATAAATTTCGCACAAAAGATTTCAAAACAAGGCGAGAACAATTTCGAGATAAGATGAGAAAATCTTTGCAAGATTCGAGATGTACAAAAAAATCCTGGACAATCGAAACAAAACCTCTAAAAGCAATTTGCAAAACGACATTAAATAAACTTATTTTTCACCTTGTCTCAGCTTATGGGTGGCACAAGTAAAAACATGTTAAACGATTATATTCTGTACTATTTTCTTGTGAATGTAAAACACAATACAATAAATAAATCTTTAAAAGTGTGTATTTTTTACGTTTTTCTTTTTTCTGCTTTATGTTTATTTATTTACAACACTCTTAGCGTTTTCTTATATCCCACCTTTGAAACAGAAATATATTAGGAATACATTATGAAAAAAAAAGATAGCACAATCGTCTGTTGAAATTTGAATGAAGTAAAATGTAATTTTCAAATTGTATGAGCATTACAGTTACAGTTATGCGAGTCTCTATTTAGAATCGTGCATACCAGTGTAAGGATTATGTGCATTAATGTTAAGAGATATCAAACAACATTAGATACTCCTGTCAGATGATACCTCTCAGTGTATATTTTCATAAATAGCACATTAAGAAGTAGAGGAACAGTTTCCAACAGAATAGGAAATTTTTGTTACGAGGGAACCAAGCTCTGTGGAAATGGGGTAATAATATTACAAACCATTTCTTCTATGAAGTATTGAGCAAGTAGTATTTTGCATACAAAAAGGGTATTAGCAATTGGAAAATGCTTCCACCTACAGAGAAAATGAGAGATCTAGGTTATTTTTATAAGAGAAAGAGTCGAGATAAAGTGTAAAATCAAATTTGTACCGTGCATCAATCATTGTTCCTGCTAAACAAGGATAGTTTTTACTGAGAAAGTGTACAAATGTCTTTGAGTTAGGGAGATTTTATGGGAGGATGTCCAGACCCGATGAACCTCCAACTGCCCCAGATTAGTAATGAAAAGCATATATTTAACACCATAAAATTTTCTTTCTCTTGACTTTTTTGAAAACAGCGCATGGGAATTTACCCTCACTCGTTGTTTAAATCCGCTCAATGTAATCTATGTCTTTCCTCCGTGCAATATTTTAATTTAATAAAAATTAAAAGTTGAAAAAGTGAATCAGATTTTTCAGTTATATCTGAATAATCATACTTAATTAGAGCTATACCTAGGTATAGTCATTTTGCTTTTCACACAATAAGAAGTTTGATTAATTTATTGTGTCATTGTGAGTGTTATCTTAATAATTTGCGTGATTATCGTAAATCTATTTATCATGGCTGTTTAGAAAAAGCTATTTGTCTCTTTTCTTTTTAAAACTACGAATGAAGATAAACAATAACCCACATAATTTCGTTATCTTAATGATATATATCATTTGGTATAGACCCATGCTTTATGTATAGTCATTCGTTTCGTTGAACGATAATATTATTTTAGAAGAAACTGTTTATTAAATAGCTACATGTAAAAATGTCAAAGTATAATAATTATAATGAGACAAATAAGAATATAAACAGGATATACAATAGGAAATATAATTTTATCAGTGATTGAGTTGGAAAATAATATTTACCCAAACTCACCGTACAAATTTAGCCGTCTGCATTGCAGTTATATTGGGCTTCAACATTGTGTGATAAATACTTCCTGGTACTATGATGTGGTCCACCTAAAATACTGAATTTAATTACACACGTGTTTAAGGTCCCTGAGTCCAACCATTCTTCAAACAGCCTATGCAAGTGTAAAAACACGTACAGTTATCAAGACTGCTAAATTTTAAGCAACCCCACATTCTTTCTCTAGGTTGGTAATTGCATTGTATTTATTAGTAACGTAACTTTTAAATCGGATCGCGATTTTGTTCCAGATCATTAGGGTCTATATCTCGATTCTTAGATCCAGTCTGATCAGATGACCAGGCCATACACGTAAACGTGGGCAGACTGAATGACTGGGACAGCTACGATTATTTCCAAGCAGCCGAAATGTCAGCTCCACAGGAATACAGCAGGCTTTTATAGTAGAGCGTGTTGCCCAATGCTTCAGCTCAAACATTATGTAGGTCTATTTAATTCGAAGTGTGACATTTCTGAATTAAGGTACAAAGCGTTGTCTAAAGTCGAATATGTTTTCATATTAATCGTCTTTCCTCACTTAAACAAATTCACTGATTTTGAACACAGACCTTACAAGAATAAGTACAAGATACTATTTAGACTCAATGGTCTCCCTTACACGAGGGGTAATCCAAAAATAACTGGAATCGTACTCCTGAGAATCGTGTATTTCTAGTATGAGGCTGCATCGCTAGGGCGCTGCAACAGGACCTCCCTTTTAGTCAGCATGCCGAGTGTTGTAAACCGAAATTGACGCGTGTAGTTTCTCTGGCAATTCTATGTTATATCTCTGTAGTGCTCTCGTGAGACGAAGACATGGCAGACTCTCACGAATAACGTGCAGCTATGAAGTTTTGTTTTTTAATCGCCAAGAACGCAGTAAAACCGTTGTAATGATTCACACAGCTTACAAAGTACATACTTTCTGTAACGCGCAAGTGAAGGAAATGGTTTGCTCGGTTTAGAAGGAGGAAAATGACAATTTAAGATTTTATCGTCCTTCGAGTGCGTCGACCGAGGACAACATTAGCTCATTAGAGAACATAGACGTAATTTTTACTAGCATGATTTAAATTTTACTAGTTAGCCCAACCTGTTTATTATCTTCGATTTTATTTGTTAGATTTCTGCTTACCTTCACGAACCCCCTGAGCTACATTAAGAATTCTGTTATAATAGTTTTAAAGCATGAATATTATATTCCAAATAAATATAATTATAATTATGTATATGTTATTCTGTCGTTAGTAAATAAATAAGAATAAAATATTGAATATTTTGCTCTTCAAATTATACAGGGGACGCGTCCACGTCGACCCCCCGGTAGAGACGCCAGTGGAAAAGAATTATTGAATTTTTTTTTTTTTTTTTTTTTTTACTTTTAGCATCCAATAATCTTATCTGAGTTTAGCGATGGTGTTGATCCGTTAGCACATTTGACAGATAATGGTTGTTATGTATTTCTTAGTTTCCACTGTGAAACCCAAGGTGTATAAGTGTACATAGAATGGTAGAAGTTACAAATTACGCTGTTAGATGGCACCAAAATCCTCAAATAGTTGCCATCTGCTGGGCACAATTTTAATTTGCATGACCATACTTACTTTCCAGCAAATAATATTGTTTCTTTTACTTTCATGTGGGTATTTGAATTTCTTTCTTATGATTTCTACTTTCGAGCAATATTACGAGTGTAGAAACTTTATCTTGTGATCACTATGGAAAATAAAATTCTACGTTTCGACAGGATTATGTCTCATATACTCTAGATGCTGAAAGAGATGCAACACTTCAGTCAAACTTACGTAACCAATTTTCCATTTCTTGACCAGAGAAAAGATGTGTCCGTTCATTTTTTGATAACATTCATTTGGATTCTTTACCTTACCGATGTATCTAATATCGTGAACTACAAAGCAGAATGCACATCCCTTATTCATCTCTTGGTATATTTAAGTATGCATCTTCTGTAGGTTCTAACCCACTTGCCAGTAGTAAGTGTACCAAGGGTCCAAGATTTGAAGGGTCCAAGCTTTACTACAAACTATTACATCTATGTAGTATTGATCGGTATTATTCAGCACCTGAAAACAGAATATGTAATTCTAAAACACTCCAACCTATAATTTCAGAAAACAATGTGATAGAACTAGATTCTTTTTATAAGAGAAAGAGTACAGATGAAGTGTAAGATCAATTTTTTATGCTATACCGATCATTTCCTTTTTAAACAAGTATAGTTACATTACGAATGTTTAAATGTACTGTATTTGGAAACTTTTTCGGTGCTGTCTGGTCGCAGTGGACCCCTAGTGAATGTGCCTCTGGCCATTAGAGGTAGGTCGGATTTGTAAGCCAGTAGACTGGTGATAGGGTGTCACGGATCTCGTCCATCTTCTTTTTTATTTTGTTTCACAAATATTGGATAAGTAAAATAATAATAATAAATTATAATTTTCTATAATAAATTCCAATATTTTGTATCAGAAGTTCCCTGACAGAGTAATTTTGTTGTCAGAGTTACAACAAAATGTGAGAGATGAAACCGTCTCCAAATATGATGTTTGGAATTTGAAGACAAGCTATTTTGTACATCGGACAAGCTGTTCGGTCTGTATACTCTTTATGTTCCCAATGTTAAATGAAAATTCAACATTATTATTTACCTGGAATCACAATATAAGTTAATGAAGTTACTATTTAAAATGGAGTCTGGTCATCGACATGTTAGCATAACAAAGAATAACTTCATTCACTTATGCTGTGAGTCCAGGTAAATGGAAAAGCTGAATTTTCTTTTAACATTTGGCAAATAAAGGGTGTACAGCCCATATTTCTCGTCCGACTTCAAAATTTCCTTCACTTTCATTGAAAACATCGTATATGGCTTTTAATATTACATTTTCTTGTAATTCTAACTTACCCTATGTCAGGAGACTTCCTGTATAAGAATGAAACTTCTCATGTGGGAGATCGGATCACAGCAAGATGACAGAACTGTTTGGAATAATTTTTGGAATATACTTATCCCCTTTCCGAACTGAAATTTGTTACATAAATTTCACTAAAATGTGTACCATAAGGGAGAGCGAAAGAGTCATAATATAATTATGTAACAAATTGAATATCTTATAAGCCTGCAAGTTAGCGAGATGAAATTTTGGACATAAAATCGTTATTAGAAGTAAATGAACACGGGTCTCAGTGGTGTTAAAATTCCCATTTTAAAGAGGAGAACGAGAACATGTTCTAGTATATGAACTTTTCCGCCAGATAAACATTGAAGTTTCTGTTGTTTCTGATCACATTACATTAAAACCTAATAATGTATTTTCGAGCATTGTATTCACCACTGCCTGATTTTATCTTGCCACCTTGGTTAAAGCTCGTATACTAAGTGCGTAGGTGATTCAGCAATTCATAATAAAAATACCTTGTCTTACGGTTTTTAGACTTAATTTTCTATAGAAAGGCGCGTCCTAAGGAGGAAAATAATTTCAAATCCTTTTTGTACACTTATTCTCCCCATGCAAAGAAACAGGGTTTCAGTTACTAGTTAGCAAAATGATTCCACACCACGAAGAAAAGTTTTGATGCTATTGCACCTCCTGGGACACCCTACGCCGATTCGGACGGCCATATGGATATCTCTCCTGAAGAAGAGCATGATGAAACTATTTGTACGGTACGCACCGGACTGTTGTGCCCATCTTAAATCTCAGGGTAAAGTCAAATTTCTTATTCTTTGTGAATACCCGAAAGGCAAAGCATATCAGCTTACTCATGGCCCCATCCGAGTTTGCAAGGAACAACCATATTGTAAAGTACCCAAAATCCTTACATGTGTTTGTCTAATTTATGCTGTTTATTATAAAACAAGGAAGTTATAGTCATACTGCTTAGAAAAAAAATAAAAACAGATAACGTCGGCATCACACCACAATTATAGGAAGTTTTCCTATACGGAAATAAGGAAGTAAGAGATTGCAGAAAGAGACCTGAGCTAAGCTCTTCGCCACAACCAGGAAGCACCTGAATCCCGGAAAGGGGTTGTGCTGGTTGAGGATGAAGACTAGAATCGGGAGTTGTAATTAACATTGGAGAGTGGAAGGACATCGTTTGGAGTTGAACTGAGCTGAACTACCTGTGAGTACTGCATCTATTTGCGATGTTAGATAACCATAATGGTTAAGTTTCTGTGCCATTACGATGTAGTAGATTTCTATAATTAAGACCATTTCGAATCCTAATAGCTTGTGGTGTGATGTCGAAAATATCCAAAAGTAATTGAGTATTTCATTTCTTATCCTAAGACGATTTGTTAAATTCATCCTCGAGTTGTCTAAATACACGGTGTTACAAATTTCAGATGAGCTACGCTCTGCCCCCAAATATAAAAAGTTTCTAAGATACTAAATCATTCCGGTTAGAAATTTGTAGCACACGTTAATATTGTGCAGTTTATCCTGGTCGCGTCAAATTTAAAAGTCATTCTAACTGTGACGCAAAAGTCATTCCAAAACATGCTGATCAAATAATGTAAATCTTTGAAATTTCAGTATGCATTAGAAACGGCCAAACGCAAACTACAAATCGATGACCAAACGGACTATATACAAAACGATCTGAACAGTCAGGGTTACTCTGTGTTATCATTTGAACAGCTAACGGGACGTGGAGGCAAGCCATTTCTCCTCATTTTAGTTACTATTTCGAAGACGTCAGACTCTGAACTCATTTTTAAGATAGATTTTCTAGAACTTTACCGCATTACCGCACTACAGAACGAAGCCGTTTGTTCAGTGTTACTATTGGGCTACTAATCGATGGTTAAAGTGTGCAGAACATCACGTCACTTACGAATTTACTCGACATGAGAACTCTTGCCAAATGTCCAAATTGTGGAGGAGGCTATCCAAGGAACTACCAATGTTGCCTTGTCATCCATAAAATTCTGTCAAGACGCACATCAAATCAGAAAATGCCAACCCACACTTATATTCCAGCCTTATCAACTGACTCACCTTCACCAGTGCAACCGTGTCAACTTACAATTCTTCGTGCTGGCACTTACGCACAGAAGACAATCTCACTTACTCAGACGTCGATACCCATTATCAAAATTGAAATCACTTCGCAAGTCTCCGATACGGGATTACAAGAGATTCTGACAATCTTTGGAGATCTTCAACTCCCGAAATGTCTATAAGAGATCCCTTGCACTCTTCCACGCCTTAAAAAATCAGCTGATTCTCACGAATTATGAATTCTTTGTGAAATAGTTGAATATATACAACCATTTACGCCTTAATTTCACAAATGTCATCTTCAGGGCCAAACCCTTCTTACGGCCACCTACCGTAACTCTTTATTGATAACTTCAAGAACCAATTACGTCATCATCATGGACTTCCTACTTCACCTCAATTTCATCATATCTATTCATTTTACGCAACTGTCTTTCACCTCACATTCTTCAATCACATAAGACGTAAGGACAAAGTAATGAAAACGGTACTGCCACCATCAACAGGACAAGACAATGACACGTAGTCCATTTTCAGCGTTGAGGCTATATAAGAGCTGGGATAACAGCTTATTGTGAAATCAGAACCACATTAGCTACAACTAGGGATTAACCCAAGAAACCTGAGCTGATGATATGTACGCTAGCAATCTAGCCACGAGGAATCTCTGCAGACATGTAGGATAACAACCTAGCCACGAGGAATCTCTGTAGATATATACGCTAACAACCTAGCTACGACACGTTACTTGCATAAGCCGAAGATTTATTTAGACAAGTCAATTAATATTGCTCCCATACGTGACATCTTGTGGGCACGTTTTGATAAGTTATGATAACAGCGTTGAAAGCTAAAATTAAGGAATTCGAAGATAATAGTAAATATAAAAATATTCCGGACATGTATAACGAGATCAACGAATTTAAGAAAGGCCATCAACCTCGTGCTTATATATTAAAGAAAGCTGACGGAACAGTTCTCACTGATACGGGTAGCCTCTTAAAAAGATGGAAAGATTTCTCTGACGATTTTCTGAACACGCAGCCAAAAACTAATGTCCGTGGTAAAAAGGAGATACACATCGCAGAACCGTATATTCCAGAACCCAACCGAATAGATGAAGAAACCGCTTTAAAGAAATTGAAGAAACACATAACTCCGGGTGTAGATGAAATTCCCCCGGAGTTAATATTAGCTGGAGGTGAAAAATTGTGGAACAAGATAAAAAGACTCATTCTCCTTGTATGGAACAAGGAAGAATTGCCACAAGAGTGGAAAGAATCAAACATTGTTCCAATTCACAATGAAAGCGACAAAACTGACTGTAATAATTATCTAGGAATTTCTCGTCTGTCCTTGAATCCTATATAGCATCCTAGCATCCTATATAAGCCTTTCAAATATTCTACTAGCAATATTGAACCCATACCCGAATGCAAATATTGGAAATTATCAGTGCGGATTTAGACGAAATCGATCAACCATCGACCAAATATTTACCATTCGCCAAATACTCGAAAAAAGTGGGAATACAATACCCCTCTACATCAATTACACTGTTCAACAACGAAAATGTAAATTGAACAAAATCAGCTAATTCTTATTGATTTTGTGGTGCTGATCACGAATTTGAAAGTTATTTTCGAATATTAGCTCTACTTTTCGTTTTACAGGCATGTCTAATAATAACGCTTTAAAAATAAATATATTCGCTTCGTTTGGGGTAAAATGTTACACTGATCTGGCAACACTGGAGAAAATATATATGAACGATTGGTTTCATTGTGTTCCTTCCTTATCTCACAAGGAAGGGTCACGTAGTGGCTCCGCTGAGATCCGAACGAGACAAATGTGTTTTCATTTGATATGTTATAACTAGATGGATCCCAAAGTTACACGTGCCACTGAGCGGAATATCGTGAGTTACAACATATTTTGTAATGTAAGAACTACAAAGCTGGCAGAATATTTTGACCGAATCATTTGTTCGGAAACGGTTGGGTAAATGGAAAACTCGGATAATATGTATCCCGTCATTTTAAAGAACACACTTTTTCGGATAAAAAAGTTTGCCCAGGATCCTCGCAGGGTCCCACATGGGGTCCAACTCAAAATTTTCAAATGACAAGAGGGATTAAGTAGCACATCATTTAAAAGCTGTTGCAAAATGAAAGATGCAGCAAGTCTCAACTCTCTACAACAACCCTGTGCAAAATGGCGGAGGGTCAAAATGTAAACAAAAACTTAATTGAAAAGTCAATGGTCACCCCTATAAATCGAAAACGGTGAGAAATGTGAAAATAGGAAAGGAAGTGTGGCACTATTTTCAAAGTACGACAATTTAAGGTAAAACGTCTTGTCCCAGGGTCCCCACATGGTCCCAGTAGGGGTCCAACTAAAAAGTTTCAAATGGCAAGAGGGGTTAAGTAGCTCATCGTTTGCAAGATCTTGTTAAATGAAAGTAAATGGAGCAAGTCTCTACTCTCTACGACAACTCTGTCCAAAATTGCGGCGGGTCAGAAAGTAATCAAAAGCTTATTTGATAACCTATGCCCACCTCGAATCCAAGATGGCCGGTTAAAATTTATGTCGTTCATAACAGTACAAATTTAAATCTCTATTTTTCTCTATTATATATTTAGAAACAATAGGAAGATTAAAGAACAATTGAATTTCGATTCGCCTCAACTATAATTTCATTCGGTAACAACACATATATGTTTTGTTTGGTTCCCTCGCCATCATTTACTTTAATATAACGAGTATGTGATGAACACACAACTCTGACTTCCTCTAATTTTGTCATACGTAGTTCATGCATAAAGGACTTGCTGCACAAGTAGGTGGGTGGCTCTATTGTAATTCGTAACTGCGTATTCGTGGCGGTTACATTTGTATGTCATTCGTTGGTTTGATCGCAATACTCCAAGCAATACCAAATATACAAAAAAAATCATTTGCAAGATTGGCGAGTAGTACCAAACCATGTGTAAGTCATTTCAGTACTTCGAGTTGCGCCAAACTTTCTTGGTTTAATTACAGTATTCCAAGAAATAACATATTTATATACAAACTCATTTTTCACGCTGGCAGCCATATTGGATTACCTCCAACACCAGTGGTTTGAGCTGGACATGCGTTCGATACATACTACGGCATTTTGAACTCAAGACGTTTCGTTTTTGAACATTTCGCATCTTTTCGTCATCCACTGATCAACATTCATGCAAATTTGGTTTTCCTAGTTTCAGCAGTTTGGTATGCCTATCCTTTCGATATTGGTTTTAAGCTGTCTCTTGGATTCAAAGTGGCCATAGATTTTCAATTAAGCTTTTGCTTATATTTTGACCCGCCGCAATTTTGTACAGGGTTGTCGTAGAAAGTCGAGATGTCCTCCATCTTCTTTTACTTAACAAGAGCTTTCAAACGATGTCCTACCTCTCTTGCCATTTGAAACTTTTTAGTTGGACTCCACCTGGGACCATGTGGGGACCCTGGAACAAGACATTTTCACGTTGTGCTTTGAAAATAATGCCACGCTTTCTTTCCTGTTTAAACATTTGTCTTACCGGTTCCGATTTATAGGGGTAGTCATGGACTTTCCAATTAAGTTTTTGTTTACACTTTGACCCGTCGCCCTTTTGCACACGGTTGTTGTAGAGAGTCGAGACTGGCTGCATTTTCTTTCATTTTACAACAGATTTCAAATGATGTGCCACTTAACCCCCCTTGCCATTTGAAAATTTTGAGTTGGATCCCATCTGGGACCCCGCGGGGGACCCTGGAGCATTTTTTTCTTACCACAAAAAATTTCTCGTTGAAAATGGTGGGATAAGTGTTGGCAGAGTTTTTCACTTAATCAACCATTTCCGAACAAATGACGGTTCAAACTATTCTGCATGGTAATTTTTTGTAGTTCTTACATTACAAAATATGTTGTAACTCACGTTATTCCGCCCGGTGGCACGTATAACTTTGGGATCCATCTAGTTATAACATATAAAATGCAAACACAATGGTCTCGTTCCGATCTCAGCGGAGCCACTGCGTGACCCTTCCTTGTCAGTAGTGTCTGCTATTGTTAGAAAAGACAGGTTTAGTGCAGTTATCAGCGTTTTGGGTGTGACGTTTGTGTAGTGTAGGACATAAAAATTCAACTACAAGTGCGCAAAAATACTGGTATTTCGAATGTATATTTTTAAATAGTTGTCGGAACTATTTCAAGTGACATTTTGAGGTTTTAAATAAACAAAACTGCCGCGAAATTGTGTAAACAGTGCGGATAGCTTCTGCTACGTGTGTGGGGAAGTGACATTTTCCTCACAAAAGCAGACTATAACACCACTAATAAGGAAAGCCTATCAATATTACTTTGGTTGTAAAATTGGAGACCGAGATAAATCTTGGGCATCCCACATTGTGTGTAACACTTGTGCCAGCAATCTAAGAAATTGGATTAATGGGAGGGGGCGCTCAATGTCTTTTGCAGTGCCCATGATTTGGAGGGAGCCAAGCGACCACATCAGAGACTGTTATTTTTTATGGTTCCTTCCGTCAAGAAGGGAATTTCCACGAAGAAGAAGCGGGCCTTGATCTATCCTAACATTCCTTCAGCAATGCGCCCTGTTCCACATGGAGAAGGACTACCTGTTCCTGACCAACCTAAAGAATACGATCTTTTTTTCTGATGATGATCAAGAAGTTGAAGCTCCTGAATCAAGTACTTCGAAGGACCCTACGTTTGTTGTAGAAGAACCTCCATGTGAACCAAATAGACTTACTCAAGAGGAACTAAGTGATGTAATCAGACACTTGGACCTCTCGAAAAGCAAAGCCGAAATTTTAGCGTCACGCTTAAAGCAATGGAATTTATTGCAGGAAAAAGTAAATATTTCAGTGTATCGGAATAGGGAGAAGATGTTCACTTCATTTTTTACTATGGAAGACACACTTGTGGAATGTACAGATGTAAATGGTCTCATGAGGGCACTTAAAATTAATTACGAACCTACGGAGTGGAGGCTCTATATAGATTCGTCCAAGGTGAGTTTAAAGACAGTACTTTTACATACTGGAAGTGAACTTCCTTCAATACCTGTAGGTTACGCAGTTCATATGAAGGAATCTTATGAAAACTTGAAACGTTTACTTCAAGCCATTAAATATTACGATTTTCAGTGGCTCATTTGTGGTGACCTTAAAGTAATAACACTGTTGCTAGGTATGCAGTTAGGGTATACAAAGTATTTTTGCTTTATATGTGAATGGGACAGTAGAGATCGTGGAATTACCGCAAAAGTGATTGGAGTATTCTTCAGAGAACTCTTCAGCCGGGAGTGAAAAATGTGCAGCATGAATCACTGGTAGATTGTAACCGAATTTTGCTTCCCCTCTACATATTAAATTAGGTCTTATGAAAAGTTTTGTTAAGAGCATGAACCAAGAGGATGAGCCCTATAAGTACCTAAGAGGACAATTCCCTCGATTAAGTGATGCCAAAGTTAAAGAGGGTGTTTTCATAGGGCCACAGATTAAGCAACCATTCAAAGATCACACGTTCGATGAAATTCTCCAAGGTGAGGTGAAAGCTGCGTGGAAAAGCTTGAAGAGTGTTTGTTCACAATTCTTGGGAAGACACCGAGCAACAAATTACAAACAACTGGTAGCAAAGTTGTTATTGTGCTACGAAAATCTTGGTTGCAATATGTCTCTGAAACTCCACTTTCTTCATTCACATCTAGACTTCTTTCCCGAAGATTGTGGAGCAGTAAGTGACGAACATGATGAGCGTTTTCATCAAGATATTGCAGCCATGGAGAAGAGATATGAGGGAAACTAGAGTTCTAACATATTGGCCGACTACTGTTGGACTATTGCAAGGGATGCTCCAGATGTAAACTACAAAAGGCAAGCCAAGTGAAGAAGCTCAAAATAAAATAAACATAATCCTGTACAAGGGATCACTTGAAACGTTTGTCTACATTGCAGTGTAGTTCTTGCACAAAAAGGTATTTGTACATATTTTTCATGTTTTGATGTTAATACTGATTTCTATTACGGAATTGTTAATGTTTAACTTGACCACGGTTACTTTATTTTCTGTATCGCTGTGAAACTGGTATTTGCGCAATTTTGAAAAAGAAAGTACAAGGGTATGGAAAGCTACTTACTTCTTAACTCCCCAGCTTATCACATCACAGTGAAAGAGATAAAAAAAGTGAAATGTAGGTTTTTAGAAGAATTTTGCTTAAATTTTCTATAAATATTAATACATTTGTGCACGGGCGTTTGTTGTACAAGTGCGTTTTTTTTCACAACCTGAGCTAAGAAAATTTTTCTATTATCATTTCCTTTCATATTATGCTTAAATGAATGTAAAAATCGCAATTTCAAAAAAATTACATACTTTCGATCAAAATTTGTTGAGCAGTGTTATTTATTGATTTTAGAAAGGCGTACGACTCGGTTAGGAGAGAAAAGTTATACAACGTTCTTACAGAACGTGGAATACCGAGAAAGCAAATTAGATTAATTAAGATATGTTTAAATGAATCCTAAAGTAAAGTCCGGGCAGGAAAATTTTTGTCCACGAGCTTTCACGTCGAAAATGGCCTGAAACAAAGAGATGCGTTGTCGACATTATTATTTAACTTAGTTCCGGAATACGCTATAAGGAAAATCAAAGATAGCAACCAGGGCCAACAGTTGAACGGTATTCACTAGGTTATGGCATATGTTAATGATGTAAATTTAATTAGGGATGATAGGAGAACAGTAGAAATAAATACAGAGACCTTATTAAATGCTTGCAGGGACATGGGTTTAGAAGTAAATGCAGAGAAAACTAAATACATGGAAGCGCATCGGGACAGTAATACGGCAAATTGTGGATGCGTTAAAGTATTAAATAATACTTTTAATAAAGTGAATACTTTCAAATATCTAGGATCAATATTAACAGAGGAAAATCATATTCACGAAGAAATTAAATGTCGACTAAAAGTAGGGAATTCGTGTCACTATTCGGTTCAAAATCTCTTGTCGTCGCGAATTCTGTCGAGGAATTTGAAGCTTAAAATATACAAAACTATAATTATGTCTATTGGTCTTTATGGTTGCGAAACATGGTCGCTTACCCTGAGGGACGAACATAGCCTGAAAGTATTTGAGAACAAGATCTTGAGACGAATAAGAGGAAGGAGAATGGGGAATGGCGGAAACTTCATAACGAGGAACTACATAATTTATACGGTTTACCCAACATTGTTAGGGTCATCAAGTCTAGGAGGCTTAGGTGGGCAGATCATGTAGCTAGAATGGAAGAAAGTAGAAACGCTTTCAAAGTCCTGATTGGAAGACCCATCGGATAACGACCATTAGGAAGATATAGGCGCAGATGGAAGGACATTATTAAGATGGATCTCGCAGAGATAGGAATACAAAGTAGAAACTGAATCTAATTAGCTAAGGATAGAAGTCAGTGGAGAGCTTTTGTGACATAGCTGGTTGTACGTCCGGGTTCCATAGGCCATAGAGTTAGTTAGTTAGCTTGTTAATAGCGTTCATTTTCAGAATCGGTTCTAAAATGGTGACCTGCAATTAGTGTTGTCCATGAGAGAAGAAACTTCTGATATCGTATCCATTTTCGTCTAGAAAACGAGACGACGAACATTTTCAATTGATGCAGAACTAGAAATTTCTAGTTTCGTGACTACACTATTTGAATAAAGTCCTAATCTCAAACACTGTTTAAGTGTTAACTATATGATGCATAGCATAAAAAGTATAATGTACGAACATAATGAAGAGAAATGATCAACGTTTAATAATACGCAGGCCATTGTGCCACATAATATAATCCAACTAATAAAGATAATTTAAATATTGCACATTTCCGGGAATGGGATATTTTCATTCATTCCATAGATGAAACCTATTTATCAACCAATTAGTCTTGAAGAAAGAAATTAATCGACCTAATTTACTTTCCAGAGTAAGGACATTTCTAGTGATTTCAAACACGAAACTTACGTATATATAAGTGAATTGACCTTATCGAAAGAAACAGTTCGGTTTTGAAATTCATCACTATTGGTAAACGGTACATAATTTGCTTATCGGGGTTGGAGTACTTCAGACAATTACACACATGCAACCTATATATTAATCAACTCGTCTTGCTGAAAGAAAGGGATCGGTAGTGCATCGAGAATTTGTCATTAACAGTACACGGTACCTAATTTACTTTACTGCAAATACCCATCCCTGAAAGCTGTATTAAGTATCACATGCCGGACATAAAGTTACCTGTTAAGAAACTGATTTCTTTGTATCGCCTAGGTAAGTTCTTTTTTATATGTAGGTCATATATACAGCGTTATGCACAGCTTAACAAGAAATCGAAACTTGGTATTCTTGGCCGAATATATTGCTTAGATCCTGAACGCGCGTATCAGCGAGTATATTGCTTGATATTCTAAATATATTGCTTAGAAAATGAAGTATACGAGGGTGTTAAAGAGTTTAGTATTCTTCGATGCCAATTTAAAAATGCTATATCCCAGATTAGGAATGGAAAGACAGGCGGAACATATAATTGAATTAAATTGGTTTTTAGTTTAACGTCTCTTTCAGCAGTGAAGTTATTTGAGACGGGACCTACTAATTACCGTGGAACGGAACCACATGAGCTGCTGCCGGGAATCGAACCCGCGTCTTTCACGCCAAAGGCTTAGCCACGAAGGAGCTCCGGTATATAATGTACCAATCGAGTTCATTAAGAATATGGGAAACCACACAAATTATATACGTACATATTATTATTATTATTATTATTATTATTATTATTATTATTATTATTATTATTATTATTATTATTTTGTTTCCTTATGTTATCATTCTGCAACATGGAGCTGGATAATGCGTAAAATTAGTATTTCAATTCTAGAAAGTGTACGAACAACGAAACTAAAATAACTTATGGAAGTCAATTAGTTCGAGTGCATTTATAACAGATAAAGGGTCTTGTGAAATACCAACATTGTAAGAAAAAATGAGATCAAGCTATATGCTGATATACAAACTCTATAGAGTGCAAACACTATAGTAATAAATTCACAATTCTCTTCTCCCAACTATGTAAATGACAGAATACAGTGTTTAATTTCTGTAGTTTTCATTATTGTGATGTGTTGACGCAGTTCCAAATATGTTTTGTTTTTAAGTTCTTTTCTACACTGTATTGTAAACAGTTTCATATGTTATAAAAATTTAACATGTTCAATGATAGTATAATATAATAGCTGAACCGTAATGTGGGTGAAGGAGGGGAGAACATAGTCTAGAATGCATTCTCTTCTAACGTTACTACACTCCAGAATTAAACATTGAAATTATGTCATTATTCAAGGTAATTAATAAGCTATTTGCCATCGGTCTTGTGATTATTGAGGCTTCGTACTACCCGGCATTATTCCAAAGTATATGTGAAATACTTCTTCATAATATATATATATATATATATAATTTTTAAACGGTATACTTCAATTGTAACAAATTCTTAAAAATGGAATTTAGCCAAAGAAACTAATCATCTGTTAAACGCGTATCAAAAACTATAAGTTCTGACAATTTTTTTCGTACCCTTTCACATTTGTATTAGCATTTTATCTCCGAGCATTAAAACATATTTATTTTTTTGGAATTAGGGCTATGTTTCACTTTATTTATTTATTTATTCGATTAAAAGTTTATGTTTGTACAGTGTACGTCATTTTGTGTTTCCTGCAATTAGTTAGACAATACTAAATTACCTTATAACGTGAATAATATTTTTATACTTGGGCTTGTGAAAAAAAAACAGACGCTCGTAAGGAACGGGATTTATTGCCAGAAATAGGCGTCTACGGAACTACTTCACTCTTCCACATAACCACCCTGCCGTTCCAAACACTTTTCGCAACGCTGCACCATGTTTCGTAAACCCTCTGAATAGAATGTTTCCGCCTGGGATTGGAACCAGTTGACAAAAGCAGTGTTGAGATCCTCGTTGTTTTCAAACCGTTGCCCACCAAGCCACCGTTTCAAATGCAAGAAGAGGAAGTAATCGTTTGGGACAACGTCGGGACTGTATGGAGGATGGTCAAACAGTCTTGAATCCTCCTCTCGAAGATGGCGTCGGTATGAGGACGCGCGTTGTCGTGAACTAGGATGATTCCGGACGACAATTTTCCGTGGCGTCGAATTTGAATCGCACGTCGCAGTTTGGTGAGCGTGTCGCAGTACACATCAGTTGTAACAGGTTGGCCCACGTTCCAAAAAATCAATCAACAGGACGTCCTTGTTGTCCCAAAAGACGGTAGCTATCAGTTTGCGACTCGAGTGCCGCGAGTGCTTAAACTTTTTGGTTTGGGGAAACCTGAATGGCGCCACTGCATAAAGTGTTGTATTGATTCGCCGTTGGCGTTAGAGATCGACATCTCGTCGGCCGTCAAAATGTGGGAAAACAAGTCATCTCCCTGTTTTCTATAGCGATCCAAAAATTGTCGGGCACTGCACCTTCGTTGCTCTTTGTACTAGTATGTTAGCATTTTCGGCAACCACCTTGCAATCAACTTGTGATATCTAAGCATTTGTTTGACAGTTCTGTAGATGGTGGTGAGGGCAACGTGGGAAACTCGTGTGCCAGAGCACTAATCGTCAATTGCCGATCACTTCGCAGTTTTTGATTAACTTATTCCACGAGGTCATCTGTCTTAACACTAGGCCTGCCACTCTGGTCTTCATCATGCACGCTCTTGCGCCAATTTTGAAAGTCGTGAAAATTTGCGAATCCTTTCTGCACTTATTAATGTAGGTTCATATACTAGGCACAGGTGTGTTAGAGTAGTATTAGAACGCGAGAAACGTGTGTGACGTCGCTCCACGAAAAGTGGCCGAGAAACGTGGTTTGCAGGCTGAGCAGGAGAGTGACCGCTAGCCTGTACGCTTGTAAATGTTTGAGCATCCAGCAAGTGAAAGCAGAATTCAAAAATCTTTAAAACTAACGGAAGTGTAAATAAAAATATATACATAAATTCAGTGAATTACTATGCAATTTTGAAGACTTTTAAAGACGACGTGGACTAGTCGGGACGAGAAAAAAAACAAAAATAAAAAAAGCAACGTCTGCAATTTTACTGAAGAATCAGAAAGTTGCAAGGGTTATCAAACCTTGAAGTGTCAGTGTCCTGTTTGTCAGGAAATATTTCCTACGGAGAGGAAGTGAGCAAAATCATGAGTTAGTGTATACAAACGTGCGTAAATATAATATAGAAAACAAACAAATCTTACTAAGCACATGGTTATGTAGTAAACTATAGCACGTGTTTAGTGTAGTGATAACTATTGACAAACAAACTCAAAGTGAGGAAGAACGTGTTCAGAACAAGACAATAACAAGGTAAGTGGATTTATAATAGTACTAATTTGATCTTTTAGTGCAAAACGACTTTTATACGTAGTTAATTTTGGCGCCAATTTTAAGGAAGACAAACGCTTGTGGATTGTAAGCAACGAGCATTACGTTACAGTGAATCTGTTGCATATCATCTGCATAAGAGACAATTTTACACATTGTAACAACAAACAGGTCCAAATTCATTAGCTTAAATGAAATTTCCCCCCTCCCTAGGGAGGCTCTCTCCTAGGGTGGTGAAGACAAAAGGGAATGAACATGGATCACGTCATGGATCGGCGACCGATACACTCGAATAGTTCCTACACAGAAATGCTTAATCAAATGGATCAAGAACAAAGGGAAATACAAAGTTTAAGACCACAAGGTAGGCCTAATCTATCGAGAACGAACATAATGGATAAATCGACTAAGGAAAAAGGAAGCATATCATCGCAGTACGACACAAGAGTGAGAGATTCACCAGGCAACAAGGACAATAAGAAAAGGAAAGACGGCACCCCAACAAGAAACAGAACAACATGGAAGATGATGATAACGATGACAGCCAAATTTTAAGTGATGGAGAGTAGACGAAAGATGAGGATGAATCAGCCAAAATGCAAGAGGAAGATTTAATAAAGAAGTATGAAACAGCCTTATGATTTGTAGAACAAGGTGTCAAGAAAAGTAAAGCAAGTTCGGCAATCACACGTAGCATTAACAGGAAGCTGATTGGTTGGGTAATAAAACAGTCAAAGGTAGAAGGGTTAAATAACCACCTAAAGATGGAAAATAAAAAACTCAAAGAGGAAAACGAAAAATTGAAGGAAGACATTGAGAAACTTAAATAACAAAAGGGAACAAGTGCAGAAGAAAAAACACTGTATGCAACTATCCCAGGAAGAGAACAGGCACCAAAACAGACTACCAAGAGAACACAAATGATTGAAAACACAAAAAACAAACAGAAACCTACCATCTTCATGAAAGCAAAAGAAAATGAAAATATTACCACAGTTAAGGCAAACTTTGTCAGATCAATAAATCCCGCTAAAGAAAAATAAAAATAACAGCAATGAAAGAAACGAAAAATACATTAATTGTGGAGACTGCCTCAAATGCAGACATGGCTAAGATAACGAATAACAGAAACCTGCATCAGATGGTTAAAGTCGAAAAGCCAAAAAAGAAAAGAACGTTGTTGATAATATACGATGTTCCAGCGGAATACACCAACGAAGAACTGGTAGAAACATTAATTGAACAGAATTTTGAGGAAGAAGAAATAGAAAAGGCGAAAGAGGAAATAAAACCAAGCTTTAGAACGGGACCCAAGAACAAAAGCAAATGCCATCTCGTAATCGGAACGAGCGCCGGTATAAGAAGGAAGCTGATTGGAGAAGGTAAAATATATCTGATGTATGTGGTCCACGGAGTCAAGGACTTTGTAACAATCCCAAGATGTTTGTTTTGTTTCGACTATGGTCACGTGAGTAAACATTGCAAGGAGGAAAAAAATCTGCATACAGTGCGGAAAACATGGACACGAACGTTCAAATTGTATTGAAAAAGACAAGGCAAAGATCTGTATAAGGTGAAAAAAAGAAAAAAGAACTGTGAGGCTAAATCAGAGAAGGACTGTGCGACCTACAAAATGTTTTATGAGCGCACCATCGCAAGGATAGACTATGATGGATAAGTATCCTGAAAGATTTATTTATAAACAACAGGGAAAAAAAGTAAAAGGAAAAGTCAGTCCAATGTAATAAGAGATAAAATTAGGTCTGAAAATAGAAGCAAGAATTTCTTAAAAGCAAAGTTTGAAGATTGGCTAGAAAAATCAATACCAATAAGCAGCGCAGAAAAGGATATGATAATAGAAGGAGGATATATCGATCTTGAAGATACGGACACGTGTGTAATGCATCTCATTAATCCTGATTTGACAACATTCCCAAAAGGTTTTGCTGAGAACGTGGTTAAAACTCTTGAAAACTTTAAAATAGACCAAATGTACTATGTGGATATTAAAGAGGGAGACAAAGTCATCAGAGTATATTACTCCTCGAATAAGTTTCGCACCAACTTCATCCATATAAGATCAAATAAAGAATTGGATCTGGAAGACCTAGAAATAGTGTTAAGATTTATTTTAACCCTGGAGATAAGTAAAGATAAAATAAGAAAAGAAATTCTAGTCCCAGCATTTGCGGTGGGTTTATGGAGCAAAACGCCGCAAGAAGTAATCCAGAGACTATTCAAAACAATACAAAATACACAAAAAACTAACCCTAAAAATGAAAATAATGGACTCAAGACTCCTCAGTAGCACAAAACTGGCACTTGAATATTACGAAAAAGAATGTAGCGAGACAGTTTGTCATGGGCACAATGAGAATGAAGTTAGAAAAGACCTAGAACACCCACAAACAAAAATAATGACAGAAAGTATTAAAGAGATGGTAAAGAAAACAGATTGGGATGCATCTGACAAGATGGAAAGACTACTAATAGGAAGGGAAAAATATGAGAACAAAGAAATACCGGACACGGAAAAACTATATTAAAACATTGAAACGCAGATGATCCTTGGAAGATTAGAAGAGCCTAAATTGCTAACTACGGCATTGAGACACTTAGTGCGACAACATATTGAACTCGGAAAAACCATTGTCTTTCCGCAGTTGGAAGACGTGGATGAAATAGAATTAAAGGCAAATGGGATAACATCTGATCCACACAATCTTTTAGAACATGTCAACAAAGTATACAAAAGAAGAGAAATGACACTGGACTTGCAAAAGGTGTATAGAGAGTTCGCTAAACAATATGAGAGAATCGTATATGACCATAAAGCAGAGTGGCCATATTGCCACGTCAAAATTTTTAATCCTTGACCATCAAAATGGTTGAATTAACTGGAAATAATACGATTAAAATCATGCAGATAAACGCAGGAAACTCAATAATGGTCATGGACGAGATTCAAGAATTAGCAGAAAAAGAGAAGATATATATTATTCTCGTACAGGAACCCTACACCAAAAACAATAAATTAACAGTAATGGGATCAATGGAGGTTATCTATGCAGGAGAGAAACCTAAGAAAACTAACAGAGGTGATAAACCAGGCACGGTGGAGAAACCGAACAAAAATAAAACAGGAGAGAAACCAATGGCGGTCATAGTAAATAGAAACAAGAATTCCAAAACATTAAATTTAATTCAATTTAGAGATCCGTGGACAATTAGCATCGAACTCAAAACAGAAATGGGAAATTATAAAATCATAAATTGCTACTGTCAGTTTAGTCTGGACATCGAACCTTTTTAAATAAATTTGACAAAAATATGCGAAACATATAAAAATGACGAAATACTTATTTGTATGGATGCAAATGCCAAATCACCAATCTGGAATAGTAGGATTAGTTGTAAAAAAAGGGAATAAATAAGAAGAAATGATCGCGCAAAATGAGCTAGTGGTTATAAATGAAGAAGGACATCCGCCAACATTTAGAAACACGCAAAGTGGGGAATCGAATATAGACGTGACATTATCAACGTTACAACTAAGTAACAGAATATGCAACTGGAGGGTTTTGGATAAGGCCACACTAAGTGAGCACAATGTTATTATGTTTGAGATTGACCGTACAAATATGAAAGAAAATATAAAAGCACAAGAAAACACACTAATCTACAACACCAAAAGAATAAACTGGGAAAATTTTTGGAGAAACATACAATTACCGAATATAAATGATAATGATGATGTGGATGATTTGTCACTAGAAATAGAAGCCGAAATAATAAACGCTATCCAAAGGTCAACAAAAACAAAATCACAATATGACAAACAGATTAAAACAAAAAAAATGGAATGGGGAGTTGCAAAATCTGAAAACGAAAACCAGAAAAGCAAGGAAATTATACAAAGCCACGTGGGATGCCGAACTCAAACAAAGAAGACTAGAAAAATATAGAGAAATTAAAAACAAATATCAAGATAAACTAAAAGAAACGAAAGTAAAAAGTTGGAAAGCATTTTTAAAGGAAAACATAAATCTAGACGTTTGGGATGAACTATATAAAATAATTATTAACAAAGTAAACCAGCCAAAAACACTTTCTACCCTCAAAATGGACAATGAAGATCATACCAAGGGTTGGGAAAATACAGTAAATTATTTAATGACAAAGCTCTTAACGACTGACGACCCAACTAAAGACAACGGTGAACATAGGCAGACACGAAATCAGATGAAAATATCACCTAGGAATGATAGGTGATGAACAAATAGAAGAAACTACGAACGAAGACATAATAGCATACATAAAAATGCTGAGAAACAAGAAAGCCGCAGGACCTGACAATATAAAATCAGAAATATACAAGGATCAAGTGGAGAAATGGGCACCATACTTATCGAGACTGTGCAGCTTGTGTCTGAAACCTAGAAGGGTCCACCTAAAAACTGGAAAAAAGCTAATTTAGTCATAATCAAAAAGAATGTCGAGAAAATGAACGACGATCCAAAAGCGTACAGACCAATATGTCTCCTAAATACAATTGGCAAATTCTTCGGGAGAGTTATCGTAAAAAGATTAAACTAATACAGAAATATAGAAAATGTTAGGCTACAACATGGTTTTCGGAAAGGAAGAAGTACTGAGACTGCAATAAGGAGACTTTTAGAACTAATTGAAAAGGTAAGGAGAAAATATGAGGTAGTAATATACGTAGATATAAGTGGGGCCTTTGATAACCTATGGTGGCCATCACTGTTTAAGCAATTTAAAGAAATGGGGGTACCAAAGTCTCTGTATGAGTTGATGATAGATTACTGTGCCGATAGAAACATAACATACATAGCACCAAATAAAAATATAACTACATATAGTACAAAAGGATGCCCACAAGGATCCATGTCTGGCTCTACATTGTGGGATATTGTAATAGACCCTTGTCTGAAATGTCTTAATCGACTTGAAGAAACAGAAGGAATAGTTGGTTATGCTGATGACATAGCGATAGTGTTGTCGGCATCTTCAAGACACGAAGTAGAAAGAAAGAGAAATAGAAAAGCTACAAAAATGGTGTTCAACAAATAATTTAACTCTTTCCGGAACAAAAACAAAGTATACAATTTTTGGACAGAAAATTCAGAGAGGTACTATTCTAAAAATATCCAACAAAAATATAGACAGAGTTAAAGAGTTCAAGTACCTGGGAGTATGTATAGATGGAAAATTAAATTACGGGAAAACATATAGAGGAGATTACGAATAAGAGCAAAAAAGTATCACAAATTACTAACAATAGCAAGAAGGGATTACCAAATCCTTAAGAGGATATTGCAAACTTACAACAAAACAGAGATCATGCCAGTTCTTAGCCAATGTGCCAGCGTCTGGTGCCACAGACTTTTTATGAACATAAACTAAGACAATAAATCGGGCACAACGAGGGGTACTTATAAGAACCCTAAATGTAATAAAAACCATGTCAACGGAGGCTGTACAGGTACTGGCTCAGGAAGAACCAATACATTTCCAGGTACTAAGACAGACCTATAAAATGTGGACGAAAAATAATTACAAAAATTACAAAAAATTTAGAAATACTAGGACAAATTCCAAATAACGAAACAGAGTCAGATAAAATTATTGAAAGAAAATGGCAACGGGAATGGAAAAACTCAAGCAAAGGACAGAAACTAAAAGAATACATACCGACGATACAAATAAGGAAAAGAGATGCCAAACCTAAATAAGGAGACCATGGAGACACTTTCTGGCCATGGACCATTTAAGTCACATTTATACAGGATCACAATAGAAGAAAATCAGACATGTATCTGCGGAATGGCCCAGACACCCGAACATGTAATATGGGCTTGTGTACATTTTATAACTAGAGAAGATATAATAAATATCAGAGACGAACTCAAAGATGAAACATGGGAAAACATCAGACAGGACAAAATAAAGCTACAGAAGTTCAAGAATTGACAAAACACGTAGTGGGAAACATGCGGAATAAAAGAATTGAAAACAGAAGAAGGAGAGAACGGAACACAAACTAGTTTTAGAGCAAAAATATAACATACAGAATTCTGTTTACAAATAATGAATAAATTTTATAAAATTCTTGGAATAAAACCGGAATAGGAAGACGCTACTCCTGTTTTGTGTTTAGTGTTTTAGTGTCAGTGCTAGTGTCATATTGTTAATTGTGTGTCTTAAATGTGAATGCTTGGTGCGATCTCAAGAAATAAACA